>NW_023601851.1:9681550-9736759 GCF_014898055.3 Talpa occidentalis | reverse complement strand
AAGCCATCTCTCCAAAACAACTTCCGCCAAAGTGGATGGGTCCACACACAATCATCCTGAGTACACCAAACGGCTGTCAAGTTCTTGGCAACACGTCCTGGCATCAGCTGTCCAGGGTCAAACCGGTCCCTGTGGACAAGCAGTATGTATGCGGGCACATGGGCTCCAACTGGGTACACCATCACTGCGCCCCTGGTCCACATCCCACTCAGCCTATAAAGTAGAGCCCCCTGATTCATCTTCCTCTGTTTTTTTTTTTTTAAGATTTATTTATGCAAGCACTGGGTATAGTCCAGAAGCACAGGAGGTGAGAGAACTCACCAGACAGACAAAGCGAAAAGCAGTGAACTGGCAGGACTTGACGAAGCACATTGCTGAGGGGAGCAGTGGGCGGCATGAGAGGTCTGCCCGCCTTGTGGGACCCTCGCCTTGAGGCCAGGAATTGAACCGGTGCTGTAGAGGCTGCGGGCAGCTTGGCAATCCAGCGCTCAACCGTCCACCGCTGCACCACCTGGGAGGCTCCTCTCCTTCCTTTGTTTCTAATCCATCTCTTCAAGCCACTTCCCTTTCTTCTGTCTATGCCTGGCAATTTCAGATCAACACAGCCTCGGGCAAAGTATTACCACTCATAGGGTCTCTTAACCTAATCTCCTATTTTTTTTTTCTTTTTGTGCCATGCTTACTCTGTTTCATCCAACACCGGATCCAAGAACTGTCCCATACCACCTTTAACCAACTCCTTCTCCACCCTTATCCTTGCGTCCCTGCAAAGACTATCTCATAACCAGCCCTGAGCCCCCACCCTGGTCTTCGCTGCTGTCCAGCAGAAAGTAGCCAAAGAAAGAACCATTGGCCCTTTTCAACAAAAGGCTGGTATGAAAGGTTGATGCAGGGACCAGGAATGAGGAAGCCCACATACAAACAACAAGATGGTCCTGACACCAGTACCCCTGATTCCATCAAACCGAAACTGAAGCCATAAGCAGGAGAAAACAATTCGGCTCCATGAAAAAACAAACTTTGTCCCCCTAAACCTGTTCCCCCCCCGCCAACCCAGTTTTCCTGCCTAACCTCTCCTCACCCTATAAAATGACATCTCCCCCACAACGGGCACAACTTCAGGGACCCCCCCCTTCTTGGGACCCCAAAGCTCGCCCGGGGGTGCAATGAATTTTCCCTTCCTTTGAGAAAGTTTAGCTTGGTTCCCCCTTTCTTTACTGAGCCAAACTGTTACAGGGCAACCCTGGTATAAAAAGGGTTATCTGACTGTTTTCCGATTCTGGTGGAGTGTTTCGGATTCTGGTGGAGCTGCAAGGACACGGCCGGTTCTGAAATGGGAAGAGTTGGGGGTCCTGGAGGGCGGCATCCTGGTGGTGAGATGCTCTGTGAGGATTCAGAGAAGCAGGGCTCAGAGGAGAGGAGACTCGGGGGAATGCCCTGGGTGTGAGGTTTCCAGCTTTGCTCCCCAGAATCCCTCTCTCCAGCCTCTGGATAACAAAACCTGGGGAAACAGAAAGTAGATCGTTTTTTTCCTTTTACAACCTATTTAGTATTGAGGACATTAAAAAAAATAACATTTAATGAATACTGTTAAATTTACAGATAAGTTGCAAAGATAGTACAGTTCTTATTTATCCCACACCATTTCCACTTTAACATCTTACATGATTTTTTTTGTATTTTTTTTTACAGCTAATGAAGCAATATTGACACAATTACCAAACTCCGTGCTTAATTTCATTAGTTTTTCCTAATGTACATTTTATGTTCCATAATCCAAATTGCCTCATTCAGTTACAGCCAGTTCTCTTTGATGTGCCTCTTGCTGACTGTTTCTCTGACTTTGCTTGTTTTTATAACATTGACATTGGTGAGGAGTGATATTTTGGAGAGGTGTTGGGGTCACAGTTGGAGTTCTTGGGTCACGTCTGAGAAAAGTTTCACCAGATTCCCCCTTTCACATACACAGTGAGTTTCCCCACAAGACAGAGACTTTTAGTCTCTGCCAAAGAGAAGTTTTATTATTTCTTTTTTTTAAAAAAGGGAAAGAGTCAGAACCCTGCTACCTCCTCCACCCACTGAGTAGGCACTCTCTGACCAATGGAAAGAAGGAAAGAAAAAAAACCCAGCAAGAACAAACTACAGATCAAGTGGGACACTGAGTAGAGAGGAACTATTTCAGGCACCTCACCCCACAAATGGGAACTGTGGAGAACGGTGATGAAATCACCACAGAGGTGATCGAGTGGCTCCGGGCGCCATCAGAGGAAGACAAGGACTCCACGGAGACCTACAAATAGCCTAAGGCCAGCCGAGAACCACTGGGAAAAAGCAAAGGTCAGCAAGGACAGGTCTCTGGTGCACCTCATGACCAGAACAAAATCACCAACTAACTGATTCCCTGTTGGAACTAAGTAAATACAGAGGGAGGGAACTGTAAGGGACAGTGCCTAGCAGCACAGCATCAACACTCTGGTGGAGTTTTGGCCTACCAGTGCTAGTCTCAGTCTGGTGAACAGTTTCCGACACCCCTAGCGGAGCACTCCAAAGAGATGCTCGCCAACACCAGTGGCACAACGTCTCAATGCATAGAACTAAATAGAAAGCAAACAACAGGGAGAAGAAAACATACACAGGGGACGCAAGGCTTCTCATTCTGGCTCAGTCGTCCGGAGCACCCAGAACAACTCAGATTTATGGAGACAGACCACCTCCTAGGTTAGTTACAAAACAGTGGATTATTCTTTTGTTCCTTAGTATTCAGCATTATTCTGGCACACATGCACAGCCAAGGTTCTGCGTTATCAGATTATTCTGTTCTCTCTTCTAATCTAGTTTCTCTCACAGGCCTGGTTTCGCTGACACAACATCCTGATCTGTAGGAGGGCCAATCTTCTGACCCGGGCTGATCCATCTTTTAGCCATGCCCAGTCTTTCAGCCATGACCGTGATAGTTTCCTTGCCTCAGCACTTTATGCCATAGGGGTCTCCACATCTCCCCCCCTTTTTAAAAAAAGATTTATTTATTTATGCATACAAGAACTGGGGTACAGGCCAGAGTGTGGGGGAATGAGAGAATTCACCAGAGTGGAGAACAGAACAGGTGGACTAATGGAAATACACTGCTGAGGGGAGCAGCAGGGTGTCTGGAGAGGTCTGCTGTGCCATGTGGGTAACCCCCTGGGTGGAGATCAAACTCGTGTTCACTGGCTTTGGACAGCTTCATAGGTTGCGTCTCAACCCCTTGCACCAGCAGGGAGGTCCCCTTTTTTTTGTTTTGTTTTTTAGTGTAGCCTTGACAATGACTATGGCAGCAACATTCAGTTGTTTTCACTCCCACATGCTTCTTCCTTTACTTTTGTAGAAGAGGATTTAAAGTAACAGATATGCAAAAATAAGGATTAGTGCAATTAACATGAAGATAATTCCCAAAGCTTTTACATAGTTCAGTTTATTTAAATTGGCTAACCCCCATCATTAAATTTACAACATATTTCCCTCCTACTGCTGATAAGCATTTAACAAATGTCCCCTGTGTATTTTGTTGCAAGTGTTGCATTTGCTCAGACATATTTACATTTCCTTGAAATTGTAGCTTAATATGTTTCCATGTAGCCTGAGTCTGATTATATACAAATGGAGTTACACAGATGGATGTACAGGTCCAGTCACAGGGCTAAGACAGTTGGGTCTGTACAGTTTTTAGCTGATCTCTTGACAATTTTACCGTCTGTTGTCCTTATAGTTTGTCTCTAAGGTCCGTGACATCAGAATAGGAGTTTTGTAGAAGTGTCACAACAAAACACAACAGAGTTGGTGGTGTCTAGGGGGCTTGTTGATGTCCATCATGTCAGCATACAGCAGCCTGAAGGGCATCGAGTCTTGATCTGAGGTTCCGGAGAACAGCACAGTCAGTGGGAAGGGTCCTCGTTTCTCCTGTCGGCCTACATAGGTGGCATCCCAGGTGGCAGCTAGATGGCTAATGGCTGGATCTCTGGAATAAGATGGGTCATTTTCTGCTGGAATCCAAAGTGGTCCTGTAGGTAATGAAACAGTAACATACCCTCTCCCCCATGTTCAGTGTTTTTTTTTTTAATATTTATTTATTTATGCATACAAGAGCTGGAATACAGGCCAGAGGTGTGTGTGTGTGTGAGAGAGAGAGAGAGGATTCACCAGAGACAGAGTGGGGAACAGAACATGCTGATTGACCGGAGTACACCACTGAGGGGAACAGTGGGAGAGTCAGGAGAGGTCTGCTGCCCCATGTAGGAAGCTCCCTGGCCGACCGGGGGATCCAACTCCTGCTGCGGTGGCTGCAGACAGCTTCATAGGTTGTGCTTTAAGCCCTTGCACCTCCAGGGGTCCCCCATGTTCAATGTTTTAAGGTCCCAGCCAAGTTGTCCCTTGCGATGGGCAGTTATCTGTGACCAAGGGCCTAGGGCTTGGTGTTGCTGTCATAAAAAGCTGCTCCGCTGCCCTGAGGAAGTAGGAATGAGATGTTGCTCAACAGTTGTTAGACCAAAGCAGTTGCAATTCAAGAATTTAAAAGTAAATAAAATGTTGTATATAAGTACCTATAGGCACAAGATTTCCTCTAGACTCCCCCTATTTTTTTTTTGTATTTTAAACCCCAATCTCAGGATTTTAGTGTATGCTAGAGAATAACAATCAGCCACCAGTATTGCCCGTGCATATCTAGTATGATAGTCCTTCATTCCTGGAAATTACTCAGTCCATGGCGGTGGGGGTGAGAAGATTCACCAGAGAGAGTGGGGAGCAGAACAGGAAGATCTACTGAAATACACTGCTGAGGGGAGCAGCAGACAAGGCAGAAGAGGTCTGCTGTGCCATGTGGATAGCTCCCTGGCCAGCTGGGGATCGAACTCATGCTTCAGTGGCTGGCAATAGTTTGATAATGGTGTATTTAACACCCTATGCCACCAGGGAGGTCTGGTTTAACTTTTCTGAAAACAAGTTTTCTCCACCTTGACCCAATTTTATACAATAGTACAGCAAAATATTTGCAAACTGAATCTACTCTCAGACCAATTTACTAATTTTTGCATAAAATCACAAGGCAGAGTAACCAAACAGCAATTCTAGCTAACTTTGCTGGAAAACTCCATATAAGATCAGAGTGAACTCTTGACATCTAGTCCGTGTAGGCTTCAGAAACAAAGTTGGTTTCTGCCTGGAGTTTCCGATTCTCCAGGTTACCAGAACTTTTTTTTTTCCCCAGTTGTTGAGTCCTGCCAATGGAGGCAAGCTTCCTCACCCTCTTTGGATGTCTCTGGAACCCTACAAACAAAGCAGCAGGTTCTTTTTTCTTGTTTCAGTTAAAATTCAACTTTCACAAAGAATTCCTATAGAAGCCACAAAATGAAACATGTCCATAAGAGCTGGGGTACAGGCCAGAAGCTCAAGGGGTGAGAGGATTCACCAGAGACAGGGTGGGAAACAGAACAGGCAGACTGATGAAATACATTGCTGAGGGGAGCAGCAGAGAGACAGGAGAGGTCTGCTAAACCATATGGGAAGCTCCCTGACCAGGGATCGAACTTGTGATGCATGACAGCAGATAGCTTCATATGTTGTGTCTTATGCCCTTGTGCCACGAGGGAGTCCTGCATCTAATATTAACAAGAAGGTGTGACTTTATGTGTTTCTTTACAAGGGAACAAAATTTTCTGAAAGATCTCTAGAATTTTAGAAGTTTCTTTCTAAACCTTTTGTTTAGAAACTTTACCACATTCATCTATATCTCTTGTCTTATTTTATCAATTGACCTACAATTGATCGATTGATTGATTGATCTATACATCCATCCCTCTGTCATCAATCAGTCACCTATATAGTGTTTTCTCTTTGCTTTTTGTTTTCTTCTGTACATGCACAACAACAGTTTTTATGTTGAATTTCCATTGGTTATGCTCACTAATTACAATTTCATTTTATGTCTGTAATTAATTTGTATTTTTGTCCTCAAAACTATGAGATTTTTCTCAAACAGATTCTCAATGTCTGTCATTCATCTGTATGTTTTAATTCTGTTGTTTTCTCCTCCTGATCATGTTTGTAAATTGTATAGTAGCATCACATCTTAATTTCATTCATACATAATCTTTTCATCACTTTTTTTTTTCAGAAGAGAAGGGCAGACTTTTTTTTTTTTGTAAAGATTTATTTATTTATTTATACAAGCACTGGGTACAGTCAGAAGCGCGGGAGGTTGAGAGAATTCACCAGAGCCAGAGCAGGGAGCAGAGCAGGCAGAAGGACCAAAGTGCACTGCTGAGGGGAGCAGCGGCCGGCAGGAGAGGTCTGCGCACCATGTGGGACCCTCGCCGGTGGCAGGGGGTTGAACCGGCGCTGCAGAGGCGACGGGCAGCTTCGCAGCCCAGCGCTCAACCACTGTGCCACCGGGGAGGCACTAATTCATTTCTTGATCAATATTTGTGCTCAAATTTGATTGGGGTTCAACTCCAGAATTATGTTCTAGAACATCTATGTATGTCAGTCCCATTGTCTCTGACCTGTGCACACTGGCAATCAATGGTTTGAAAGAAGGATATACTGGACAATTGTCAAGAACGCCAAGGTGTCCTTAATAACAGCAGCTGATAGGGACTATGTCCACAAAGCCTGCGGACACTTAGCAGTCCTCGGTCTTGAATTCCCCCAAGTTCTAATATCCTTTTAGAGCACACTGAGGGGTGGAAATCAGACAAGGGCTATTTGAGACTGCCTTGGGCCTGGTGAATCACTCGGGACCCCATCATCAAGGACCAGCAGGAACAGTAACTAATGAGATTATTGGTGGGAACAAGACCTGTGACCTAGTCTTTCTTGGTCTTCTGAGGCTGCTCACCTGGTATGTGGGAGTTCGCAGGGGAGCCTGGAGAAGTCGGTCAATTTTCAGTGTGCTGGGCTAAGGAATCTGGACTTGACATTTAGGTTTCCTCAGGAACCAAAGAGTATCTGGGAAGAGCAGCTGTGAATCAGTCTGGCTCTGAAGTGCTAGAACCATATGCATTAGAGAAGAAGCAGTGGGAGGGAAGGGATGAGAAAAGAGGATCGCTGGAGGTGATGGGAGGCAGCATGGGTGCTAGAGGGAAGGAGCTGACCTGGAGTCCATATCAAGGGTAAATAGATAAGGGGGAGACAGATGAAAGGCACATCTAAGACATAGAAGGTTCTGGAGATAAGTAAGCATTACATGAGATGTCTGGAATATGGCTCCTCTCTGGCTGACGGGCCTTTATCTGTGTTCTGAGAACAGCTTGCATGAGGGGGATGGCACAGGAGAAGGAATGAGGGAGGACTTCTTACAGGAACTTTCAAAAGTCTGGCTGATTCACTTCTAGAGCTCATCAAAGCTACCAAGCTGTTGGCGTTTGCTAGAAGAATTTTAACACCAACCATATATGGAGTGCCACACCCCCCGGGTGGACCTTGGATCACATCCTCCCTTTATGGTGCTTTCCAGTTGTGATTTTCCCAAACCTGCAGTCTTCAAGTATTCGTTGCCTGCCAGGTCACCCTTTCCATCAGTCCCCTAACCCAGGCCCCTGCCCACACTTTCCCCTCAGGCATCAGTCATGAAGGCTCTTCTGTGTAGGCAGCCTCTTATCTCCTCTCAGCTCTCAGATGCCCTGCCTCCAGGCCTCACTCAGCACTAGAGCATTTCTTTTTCCTTTAGTAGTCCCCATAGCTCTCCCACTGCCACATCACCAGTGAACCATCACTGTGTTTTCCTCTCCTGTCTAACTCCCCTCACTCTCCTTCCTTTGCTCTGTACCTCAGCTCTGTGGTCAGTTTGCTAGTTTTGTCTTTTTCTTGATTGTTTTTTTTTTCTCTATATTCCACATATCAGTGACACTGTCCAGTATTTATCTTCTTCCTTCTGACTTACATCGGCTAGTGTAGCCTTCCAGCTCCATCCTTGTTACCGCAGATGGCGTGAGTTTGTCTTTCTTGATCACATTAACATTTCATCACGTGCCACTGCACCGGAGCATTTATGAAGAACATCCCTAGGAAGAGCCCAGCAGGAGTGGACCTGCCTCAGCTGTGTCAGTCTTTGGTCTCAGCTGTCCTGAGCCTCCCTGCTCTGTCCTCAGACATCTCCTGGGTCTTCTCTCTCATCAGCTGGCCTGTGGCCTCCAAGTGTGTCCCCCACCTGTTTACAATGACTTCTTGCTTTCGTTCATTGGAACTGAGGCCTCTGACATGGGCCTCGGACCTGTTTTCCAGACATTTCTGTACATTGGTATCCTCCTCTTTGCATGAGGAAGTGAAGGCAGCCCTCTTTATTCTATCACTAGGTCTCATCCTTCCCAGCCTACTCTGCGGCAGGCTGTGCCTCCCATGCTGTCTCTTGACATGGTCCGGGCTTTGGGGGAGACCCTTGAGAAGCGGGGAGTTCCTGTGCTCCCACGAAGAGGGAAAGTTGTACTTCCCAGAAGACGGGAGTCCTTGCACCTCCCAAAGAAGATCTGAACTAGGGAGTCTCCAAGGCAAAGCCTTCTAAAGCTCTCCTCTTTGTTCCTGGTTAATGCTGAAGTAAGTTAGTTATTCATTGGCCTGTGAAAACCTAAATCGGACCCAGGTGACAATTGGCTTATTGTTCTTACACATGAACTGTCACAAAAGAAGTAAAAATTGTTAAAGATGTAGTTAGGAAAGATATGTTTTGGCCCTGAGAACTCTGGAGAACAAGCTGCCCTGAACCAGCTGTGCTTGGAAACCATAGCCTAACCTGGGGGGGTACCTGTTTGTGGCAACGGTACATCTCCTGGTGTATGGGAAAAGTTAACAGTGTGTGTGGGCCTCCCCGGTGGCGCAGCGGTTGAGCGCTGGGTTGCGGAGCTGCCCGCAGCCTTTGCAGCGCCGGTTTGAACCCCAGCTGCTCCCTGGCCACAAGAGGAGGGTCCCACGTGGCACGCAGACCTCTCCTGCCACCCGCTGCTCACCTCAGCGGCGTGCTTCGGTCCTTCTGCCTGCTCTGCTCCCAGCTCTGGTGGATTCTCTCACCCTCCCGTGCTTCTGACTGTGCCCAGTGCTTGTATAAATAAAAATAAATCTTAAAAAAAAAGTTAACAGTGTGTGCAGCTTGTGTGGAGGTTCAGCATTTCTGGTTGAAAGTTAGATTTCTGTAGAACTAAACAGTATTACAGAAGTAATTGATATTACAGAAGTAATTGATAATGGTAATTGATAATTGATAACAGTATTACAGAAGTAATTGATAATGGGCTAGAGGAATTGAGTACCAGGGAATGGGTTGATTTTAGTAATACAGCATAACAATGGACTGTCATGTCCACTCTGAAATTAGGAAGGTTTGACAGGGTGATTGATTGTTACTGAACATTGTACTGTCTTAGACAATGGATTACGTTAGAAAAAGAGTTGTACCTAGGGGAGTCATTGTCCCTGTAGATTTTCTTAATCTGATTAAGGAAGTGTCCTTTTGTGATATGAGATCAAGAGGGTCTTTGTATGTTCATGAGAAAATATGTAATGATGGTCTCTGTTCTGCTTTGATGCTTATGCTGATGTCATCTCACTGCTGGCCTTAAGGTATAAAGAAAGACCTGCTGAGACCCTCAGGAGGAGATACTTGCAGGAGAGAAGGTGTCTGTGTGTGTCTTCCTCACTCCTGCCTTACTCCACTTCCCTGCAGCCTTCAGAAAAACTTCACCAAAGCCTTCCTCTCCTGCCGAGATCCCTGACGGGACATCTAGCTGGAGCTGGTCTCCAAACTTCTCAGAACTGAACTCCCTGTTCACTGAACTGCACCCTTTATCCTTCAATCAGACAGGCGTATGGAATCAGGAAGAGGTAAAATGAATCTTGATTTTCCCTAATTCTAACTGAAATTTAGCATTTTATTTAATCGCGGCATCAAATTACAGTTGTAGTAGCAGTGTCTGTGATTGTCCTGCCAGCAGAACCACATGTATTTTATGCTCTCATGATTGGTTTTGCTTTCACAGTTGACTGACCCTCAAGCAACAGGAGGGTGGGGCGCTGATCCCGGGCAGTGGAAAATCCATGTAGGACTTTTGAGCCCCCAGAAACTTTATAGTCATCCCTTGGTATCTGGGGGAGTTGGATTTAGAAATGACACCCCCACACCCCCAGCAGATAGCAAAAGTCCACGGATGCTTAAGTTCCATATAGTTGGCCTGGAAAGTCCTCAGCACAGAGTCAAGCTGCTGCCATCTGTTCACTGGACCGAGTCCAGCACCGCTAGCCAAAAAGCCACCAGGACCCTGATGCCCTGTTTCTGGGCTCTGCCCATTGTGGTTCCCGCCCTCTGTGTTTACTCAGTTCCAGCAGGGACTCAGCTCATCGGTGGCTTTGTTCTGGTCACCAGGTGGCACCAGAGACCTGCACTTGCTGACCTGTGCTTTTCCCCAGCGGTTCTCTGAGAAAGGGGGGCACCTCAACACAGGGGCTGTCGTTCAAGCCGGGTGCTGTGTCTGCTGCGCGTTCACCCCACACTGTGCCCGCAGCTGTATGGATCCCGCCCTGAATGCTGCACTCTAGGTCTCAGTTCCAGGGCTGTCAGGTCCAAAACGCTGGCTGTCACCCTGTGCAGTGCCCGCTGCTAGGGCATGTCCATGCCCCGTGTCCTGTGCCTGGTTCTCAGTCCCAGGCTGGGGTCTTGCTCCACGCCTGGTTTCCCTTCTTACCCCCTAGGCCACATTGTGCTACTTTTCCAGTGTCCAAACCTTGGACAGTTTATCTGCATTTATTGAAGTGATTCTTTATTCAGTTTCCACACACAGCTCTCTCCAAGATGTCCTCCTGCTCTTTTTTTAATGTTTGTTAATGTTGGATTTAACCAGTATGCAGTCCCTGATACTGCAGGAAATTATTCTGCGGTAGTCACATTTTCTGTGTTCTCTCTATTAGTTTATTCTCACCGACTGTTTTCTTTAAGGTATTTCTTCAGGCATTAGTTTATTCACTCAGTATGTTCATGGGAAGTTTTTGACAGTGGTAAATTTTCTATGAGTGGTGGTAAGAACAGTAATCATGGAAGTGGCCTTTGCTTTGTTGAAGTGATATTTTGTGAGAAAGTGATACTGGAATTGTCAGGCCTAGTCTCCCAGCCAGGAACAGAACCCAGGCTGCAGGGCAGCGCTGAGCCCCAGCCGCTAAACCCCCACGGGTTGGTGTCTCATGAAGCCGCATCAGGAAATTCGCAGACGCTCAGGCAAGCAAGCGAGAAGAGGCAAGTTTGTTTATAGAAAGAAAAAGTTTATTGAGGAGAAAAAGAACAGAAATAAAGTGGGACTCCCAGGCCAGGGAACCAGGCCTGGGAGGGGCAAGGAAGCCAAAGTGGAGTTGTGTCTTAGGGAATTTATACCTTTTTTTCCCTCATTATTCTAAAGCATTATTCACAGTCTATTTGTGATTGGTTAGTTCTCGGCTGTCTCACTTAATTTGCTACTGAGTGGGATCTTCACATTCATTATCTAACAGTTTTGTCTTTCCCCATTTGTTGCATCTTTATCTTTATGGCCCAGTCCTCTGGATGGGCATCCCTGCATTGAAGTTAAACAGCTGCCCTTCTAAGTTGTCCATAAATTAAACCACTCTCCCATTTCTCCAATCTCCGCCTCCCTTTACCACCTGAAGGAAACCAGGACTAGCATTAACAATGTTGTCCTTGGTCCTGGGATGTTTGTTTTTCCTAGTGGAATTGGTTACTTTTCCTTGGTTGTCCTTATCTCTGAAGCCTCCCTAAATTCTTCAGAGGTCCCCTCCTGCACTGTCCCTAAAACTGCATAATTCCTAGCTTGCCCTGTGTCTCAAAAGGAAAATGTGTGCCTCCCTGGTGGTGCAAGGGGTTAAAAGTACAGCACTGTGAAGCTATCTGTGGCCTCTGCAGCACAAGTTTGATTCCCATCCGGCCAGGGAGCTATCCACATGGTGTGGCAGACCTCTCCTGTCTCATCTGCTGCTCCCCTCAGCAATGTATTTCAGTCAGCCTGCCTGTTCTACTCCCCACTCTGACTCTGGAAAATCCTCTCACCCCCTACACTTCTGGTCTACCCCTTTGCTCTTGTATGCATAAATGAATAAAATCAATCTTTAAAAAAAGTAAATTAAAGTTCAAGACGATGGTGTGGGGAGCTGTATAGTTATTTTCTATGTCCTTTTTTATCAAACATACTTGAAATATTGTGAAGAGACCTGATGAATATAATTCAGCCCTAAATCACTTCACTCCATGGCTTTCTCCTGCTATGTAGGTGGAGTCATGTATTTGACTTTCGTGTGTCAAACATCTATGGGACCCTCCTCCAGTTGATGAGTTTGTTTACGTCTTAATTGCTTGGGTACATTTACAATGGTGTCACATATCATGGATGAAGAAAATCTAAATGGATATGCTGTTTGTGGCTGACTCAAAAGATTGATCTAAATCACCCAGAGGAGTTGTGGACTTCATTGTCGGCAATAAAGTTAGACACAAACATGCTGAAGTTCAACTCATTTCATCATTTTCTACTTCAGTTTATTAATATTCTCATGTGTCTTCATGGTAGTAATGGAGCCATGAATATTATTGGACATTGTTGCCAAAAGAAATCTTCACAAGCTTGTGATGAAAGAGCAGGTGAGCTTTTCATAACAGCGTAGAATTCTTGTGCATTCACATTAGCTAAGCAAAGCATCTTTATGTTGAACACCGACTCTGTGATCCAGGTATCAGAAGGTCAAGATGCTTCTTAAATACCTGAATGTTGGTTTTGATGAAATGTGTCTTGGTATCTGAATGTCTTGTTTAGACTATATGTGAACTTCTTATGTATATTTTTAAAATTTATTCATGCAAGAGCTGGGGTGCAGACCAAAGGGGTGTGTGTGTGTGTGTGTGTGTGTGTGTGAGAGAGAGAGAGAGAGAGAGAGAGAGGATTCACCAGAGACAGAGTGGGGCATAGCACAGGCCGACTGACTGAAATACACTACTGAGGGAAGCAGAGGGCAAGAAGGGAGAGGTCTGCCATACCCTGTGGGAGGCTCCCTGCTGTGGAGGGGGCAGATAGCTTGTCAGTCAGCACGGAGCTTAACCCCTTCAGCCCCAGGGCGGCCCCGTTGAGCTCTCTTCCCTCAGAGCCCTGAACCCATTAAGGGCCCCACAGTTTTCACGGGCCTCGCCCACCTGCCGGTTCTCCTCAACCTCCACTCCTCCCACTTCCAGGCCGCAGCCCCACCCCACGACGGCCCGACGGGCTGCGCAAGGGGTTGTGGGAAATGTAGTCTCCAGCCCCTGTGGTTCCCGCGGAGGTTTCTGGGCGGGGCTTCCGCGATCTGCGCAGGCGCGGCCCCACCCCCGTCCGCCCAAACATTCTGGCGCCTCTGCGAGCGCTGGGGCGCCCCGAGGTGAGCGCGGGTTTGTCCCGGGAGGCTGGGCTCGGGGGAGCGGAGACGCCAGGGGGTTGGGGGGCGGGGGGCGCGGACGAGCAGGGGCTCCGGCCGCGTGGAGTCGGGCGCTTTGGAGCCGATTCCCCCCGGAGCGCACGTGGGGGCGGGGCAGGTCCCTTGGGGAGAACGTCCCGGCCTTTCCGGGGTGTCCCCGGCGCGGCCGCCCGGCCCTGACCCCGGACGCTGCCCGGGGTCTTCCCAGGAGGCGGGGACGGGGTCCCCAAGGCGGGGCCCTGGGAAGCGCGGGTCCGCCTGTGCGCATGCGCGCCGACTCCTCTGGGCCCCCCAAATGTCGGGGTGTGAGGGAGGGGAGAGCCAGGCTGCGTTTCTGGGGGGGGTATTGCGCCCGGGGCCAGATTCACAGACCCAAGGTGGGCAGGTGACGTCGCGCGGGGTGCCAGGGGGAGGCGGCCCCTGTGGGGGCGGGGAGGTTGGCGGGAAACTGGGTTGGCAGGGCGGGGAGGGAGGTTGGGGGGAGTTCCTGGGGCGTTAGAGGCTAGTTGTCTGAATTTCTGGGTGCGCTTTGCGTTCCTGCCCCCAGGCGGCGTCCTGCTGGCTGCTGCACTCTGGTCTCCTGCCTGGATGTGCGCACCCCGGGGGGACTGCATCCCTGTAGGGGTGTCCACTGAGAGGAGGGCGGGAAGCGGCGCGGAGCCACTGCCGGGGTGTCCTGGCAGAACAGTGCGTTTGGGGAGTCGTCTCCTTGGAAATCATGTCCACGCTCTGAAGTGACTCATCAGCTTTGAGACTGTTGTTCTTGGCATCACTGTTGAGGCAGTGGACAGTGTCACCTTTGTTAAGTTATGGTGAGCCCTAAACCCAGCTTCTGCCGCTCATGGACTCGCGGGGCCTCTCCTGCCCCTGCTGGAAGTGTCACACGGCCGGCACCTCAGTGACTCTCTGGTGTCTCCAGGCAGCGTGTGGCGGGCTCTGGACAGGAGACTCGAGGACCCCGGGCAGCTGCCTCCGTCCTCTGTGCTGGACCCCATCGCCCCTCCCAGCGCCGCCTCCAGAGCCCTGGCACATCTGTGAGAGCAGCGACAATGGGTCAATCTCTGGTGAGTGCTGTGTTTGCTTCAGCTCCGGGTGCATTGACTTTATGCGAGTACATCAATGGACACGTAAATTAGAAACATAGTTTTCTCCAGGGACACATTCCTCACCAGAGAAACATGTGGCGTAGATCCAGGCACTTTCACATGTCCAGCATGTGTGAAGATGGGGCTCTGCCTTGGTGCTCACGCAGCGCAGAGTCAGAGTCTGTACCTGGGTCATGGTTGATGACGCTGAAGGTGTGGGCTGTGGCTCTTCACCCCGCTGGACAGAAACACTTCCCAGCTCTGCACTGGTCAGGTGCGGGGTGAGGGAGGAGGGGGAGGATGGGGCCTGAGGACCTGAGTGCAGAATGGGGGTGAAGGAGCCACATGTCTTTTAAAAAGGACAACTGATTTTTTTTCAAGATTGGTTAATTTTTACATGCACTGGGTACAGTCAGAAGCGCGGGAGGGTGAGAGAATTCACCAGAGCCAGAGTGGGGAGCAGAACAGGCAGAAGGACCAAAGTACACTGCTGAGGGGAGCAGCCGATGGCAGGAGAGGTCTTCGCGCCATGTGGGACCCTCGCTGCCGATCGAACTGGCGCTGCAGAGGCTGCGGGCAGCTTCACAACCCAACGCTCAACCCCTTGTGCCCCCCAGGAGGCCCCAACTGAATTTTTAAGGTTTCTGTGCAGTAGCTAAAATCATATACTGTGTCCTGCACAACTCTCGGAGACTTTCATGCAGGCATCAGTCTTGGCATGTGTGCCGTTGAGTCCAATGGGGGATCCTTACATACCTGTCCCTGCCTTTCTCTCAGGTGGCCTGCAAACTGAAGGTGCCCAGTAGACTCTTCAGAGTCCTTTTTTCTGGCCATTGTTTCCACTGCTCCTGCGCATTTCTCCTTGGTGTGGTCTGAATGCATTTCTAGTGACACTCACTACACCCTAAGTTGCTCTCCAGTCCAGTTACACTCTCCAAATTTTCCTGCCATGTTTGAGAACACCGTGTGTGACCTTTGGGAAATTTCATTTTTTTTAATTGTTTTAAAGCTTCTTATACTTTTTTCTTATTCTTTTACTTATTTTCCCTCCTCGATCTGTCATTGACATGTGTACCACTAAAAGCCTTCTGCTGAAATAGTTGCCAGTTTTTTCCTACAATCCCAATGGGTTTTGTCCTACCCCTTGTTTACCCTCTACCAAACCACTCTGGCCCGTCCCCCGTCTGCCTCCCTCCCTAACTTCTCCACCCATTCCCCTGTTCCCTCTGGTGGTCATCTTTACTTTCAAATGACCCTGTTCAAGTTTTATTCAAGTATTTTGGCTGTAAATGTTTTTTGGGTATTTATTTTCCACAGATGAGTGAAGCCATCTCATATGTGTCTTTACTTTTTGACTTATTTCACTCAAGAATAGCACCTCCCAGGGCCTCCCTGGTGGCACAAGGGGTTGAGATGCAACCGATGGGGCTGTCTGTAGTCTCTGCAGCACAAGTCCCACCCCCCGGCCAGCCAGGGAGCTACCCACATGGCGCAGCAGACCTGACTGGCCTGCTGCGTCCCTCGGCAGTGTTTTTCGGTCTATCTGCCTGTTCTGTTCCCTGCTCTGTCTCTGGTGAATCCTCTCACCTTCCTCCCCTGCACCTCTGGCCTGTACCCCAGCTCCTGTATGCATAAATCTTTAAAAAAAAAAATCACCTCCTTGCCCAACTATTTTATCCTCAGTGTGGCCCTTTGCTCCTTCCTCACAGCCCTGCAGTGCTCCCCTGTGTGTGCTCCACCCTTCCTGCCCTGCCTCTGCCGAAGGGATGTAGATTGGGCCATGACTGGGCAGTTGGAAACACAGCTGCTCTGCTCACGGATGGGATAAATCTTTTTGTGTTTGAGTTTTCCCGTGAGGATAATGTGTAGAAGTATTGCAGATGATATGGATTTTCCATTTTTATTTCCTAAGAAACCTCTGCACCCTCATCCACAGGGTCTGTTCCGACTGTCATGGCCACCAGCCGTGGGTGAGAGCTCCTTTTTCTCTGTGCCCTCTCCAGCTTTTTTCATTCCATATTTTCTTTTTTTTAGTGTTTCAATTTTTTAAATACTATTTTACATATTTTTACATCATTTTCATTTTTGCACAGTGTAATCATTTACATCTTCGTTATAGTCCCCATAAAATTCTCACCCCTCACCCCCCATTTTGTATAAATCCATTTGTTTTCATTTGGGCCTTCTCAAGGGGTGAGGTGGCATCTAAGTGTGCTTTTAATTTACATTTCTCTTAAAATAAGTTAAGGTGAACATTCCTATTGTCTGTAGGATGTCAGAATTCCCTCTCTAGAGAAGAGTGTATGTAGTTCCGTTGTCCATTTTTTAATTAAGATTTATTCATTTACGCATACAAGAACTGGGGTACAGGCGAGAGGTGCAGAGGGTGAGAGGATTCACCAGAGACAGAGTGAGGAGCAGAACAGGCAGACTTACTGAAACACACTGCTGAGGGGAGCAGTGGGGAGTCAGGAGAGGTCTGCTGCGCCATGCGGGTTGCTCCCTGCCAGCCAGGGATAGAACTCCCGCTGCAGAGGCTGTGGAGAGCTTCATAGGCTGCGTCCCAACCCCTTGTTTTAACCAGGGAGGCCCCCCTTTGTCCATTTTTAATTGAGTCATCAGTTGGATTATCGCATTGTTTGGGGATGTTATAAATTTTGGAATGAACCCCTTGTCACATGTGTGGCATGCAGATTCTTTTTCCGTTCTGTAGACTGCCTTTCCGTTTTTGGGCTGGTTTCTTTTAAGGTGTGAAAGCTTTTAGTTTTAATGGTGTCCCACTTGTTGATTTTTGCTTTTGTTTCCCTGGATGTTGGGGTTGTGTTCCCTAGTGCACTTTGGGGCAACTGTCCTAAGTGTGTCCCTATATTTTCTGTCAAGTACATCACCAAATATTTAAACCATTTGGAATTTTATAGATTGATTTATTTATCCATATAAGAGCTGGGGTACAGGCCAGACATGTGGTGGGTGAGAGGATTGACCAGAGACAGAGTGGGGAACAAAACAGGCAGATCTGGTGAAATACACTACCTAGGGGAACAGCAAGGAGACAGGAGAGGTCAGGTGTGCCGTGTGGGTGATTTCCCTGACTGGGGATTTAACTCATGCTGCAGGGGCTGTGGATAGCTTCATAGTGCTTTGCCTTAACCACTTGCTTCACCAGGGAGACTCCATGTTGCTGTATTAAGTCGGTTGGTATTTGTTGAGGATTTTCGCTTCTCTATTCTTTGGTGGTGTTGGTCTATTTTTCCCTTTTATGCTGTCTTTTTTTGGGGGGGATCAGGGCAATGTTGACCTCGTCGTATGTGTTGGTGAGTTTTCCTCCGTCTTCAGTGTTTTGGAAGATGCATATTTCTTTGTGTTTGCTTCTGTCATGGTCTCTCTGATGATTTCTTTTCTGTGTCCCTGAATGCTTGAGTATCTTGTGCTCCTGAATGTAGCTAGTCCCTGTGTTCCGATCTGGTCTCCCGTCTTCAGTCTGCACTTCTCCTGAGTGAGTCAGTCAACTGTGTTTTGCCATTTCTGCCAGTTACACTTAAGCGTGGGCCTCCTGCCCAGGCCTAGTACCACAGGCTCGGCTCCCACCTGACTGTGCCTGTAGCCGTCCCAATGGCACCTGCCGCTCATGCAACATGCAAATCTCGTCTTGTGTTGTGCCCTCCCGTGTGGGATTAGATCTTTCTCAGCCCAGGTCTCCCGCCACCAGAAAGGGATTTCTCTGTTCCAGAGTTTAGTCTCACCCAACGCAAGTTACTCTTCAATATTACCTGATATCTTAATGGTTGCTAACAACAGCACCGCCATGCGTACATGTGTGAGTGTGTGTGTGTGTGTGTGTGTGTGTGTGTGTGTGTGTGTGTGTTCAGTTTCTTTCACATTACAGTTCTCATTCTTGGCCAAACCTGATGGATGCATTTTCTCAGTGATGAGATTGCTCCATTTTCTGCCTCCGACTGGCCAGGGTGTGGTGACACCTCAGAGTTCAGGGGGAGAAAGTGCTCAGGGGTCAGTGGGACACCTTTGAACAAGGGTCATAACACATACACTCGCTGAGTAAAACCAGGTAGCGCAGATGTTCATCATTTGACCTTTGGTTGTTGGGAGTTTATGTCAGTGATGCTCAATGTAGTTTTTAATAAAGAGCTCCAGGTTTCTGTCATCGAGTCTGGAGTATAGTAGGTGTGTTTGCATTTGTCATACGTATGATTCTTGCTGAAGTTATGGTTAATGGTAGATTTTTTTTAATTTTGATAGATGTTTATAGAATATTGATAGAATGAATATATTTTGCAACCTAATTTTACCAGCTCTTCTGTCACCTGTGACCATGCAAGTGTTTCATTTTTAAACCTTTGCACTGTGGGGAGCAGCAGTGGCTGCTCTTCTGCCCAGCATGACTGTTGCTTCCTTTTCTCCTTTTCCTAGTAAACGTGGCCCTCCATTCATTCATTCATTCATTCATAATTTAAAAGATGAACTTATTTATGCATACAGAAACTGGGGTATGGGCCAGAGGTGTGGGGGGGAGGATTCTCCAGAGACAGGGTGGGGAGTAGAACAGGCAAATCTATTGAAATACACTGCTGAGGAGGGCCTCCCCGGTGGCGCAGCGGTTGAGCGCTGGGTTGCGAAGCTGCCCGCGGCCACTGCGGTGCCGGTTCGATCCCCGGCTGCTCCCCGGCCACCGGAGGAGGGTCCTACATGGCGCGCAGACCTCTCCTGCCGCCCGCTGCTCCCCTCAGCAGTGTACTTCGGTCCTTCTGCCTGCTCTGCTCCCCTATCTGGCTCTGGTGAATTCTCTCACCCTCCCGCACTTCTGACTATACCCAGTGCATGTATAAACCAACCAACCAAATAAATAAATAAATAAGACATGCCTCTAGAAAAAAAAAAAAAAAAAGAAATACACTGCTGAGGGGAGCAGTGGGCGAGTCAGGAGAGGTCTGCCACACCATGTGTGTAGCTCTCTGGCTGGGGATTGAACTTGTGCTGCTGTGGCTGCGGGACAGCACCATAGGTAGTGTCTTTACCTTTGAGCCACCAGGAAAGCCCCTGACCCTTTATTTAAATGTAAAATAAAAAGTCTCCTTTCGCTGTTGTTGCATGTGGTGTTCTTTGGCTTTTAGTATCTGACAGTGTTATACAGCCATCACCACCTTCCAGATTTTTTCATTTCCCAGTAATGAAATACTGTACTCATTAAACTCTCGCTCCCAACTGCTCAGTCCCTCAGCCCCTGTATCCACCATTGACTTTCTGTTTTCAAGAGTTTGACAAACAGACCTGTATGAATGGAGTCTTATTACACCTTGTTTTCTTGGTGAATCTCTTATTTTATTGCATTGTTAACTGTTTTGTCATTTCATAGGTATCGTACAGGAGTGCATTCATATCGTAGTGTGTGTCATTGTTTAGTTACATTGTGAGGCTCATTAATAACCTCTTATGTGTATTTACCAGTCTTATTTATCCATTAATCCATCACCTGGGGCTTGGGTTGATTTTGCTTTGGGCTGTAATGACTGGTGGTGCAGTGACAGTAGGTGAGCAAACGTCTCTGCCCGTTCCTGCTGTCCCTGCTATTGGTGAACACCCCGGGGTGGGTGTGGGTCCTCCTGTCATTCTGAGTTCCCTTTTCCCAAGAATCACCTTCCTGTCTTCCCTCCTAGCTGCATCATTTATGTTTGCCCCAACAGTGTGCAAGGGAGCCCGGTCCCAATTTTTGCCAGTACTTGTTCTTTTCTTTCTTTTTAAATCATTGTGATCCCAGCGGACGTAAAATCTCATCTCTTGTACTTCTCATTCATTTTTACTTTGTGCCTGCTCGTATTGAGAACGTTCATGTGTTAGGACCCGCTTGGGTATGTGATTTGCAGAACTGTGTATTCCAGTCCTTTACTCATGGCGGCATATTTCCATTTTGAACAGGGTCGAAAACATGAGGGGATTGCATTGTCCCATTTCGTCATATGATCCTTTTATGGCATCCTGAGCCCACTCCTGCTGGGAGGTCCCGTGAGTTTCTATGCGCGGAAATGAGCCATCCACCTTCTCTCTGCTGTTTTATTTCTCGTATTAGTGTTTTAATCAATGAGCCTGTAAATAAATGCATTTTTGTTTTCCTAGAACTGGGATGTGCCAGGTTACCTTGCGAGAGTTGCTGTCAGTGCAGCAGGCTCTTAGTGTCCTGGATGCTGTTGTGTCTTTGCATTTGTTTAATTCATTGTTTAACCCTCCGGGTTTCTTTATTCCAGCGAGTCTCTGCCCTTGGTTCCGCTACATGCATTGCTTACTGTTTTGTCATTTCATTGGCAGCGTACAGGAGCTCCTGTGTGTGTGAACACGGGTGTGTTTTATAGTCTGCTCACTGGGTTTTCCTTTCCAGAGTTGCTTTACTGTGGCTTTCATTAGTTTTCCAAGAATGGATTATAACTAGTTATGACCATTTTTATGTATGTTGTCTTTTTGTTGTTGTTGTTACGTAACGTCACCCAAACCCATTGTGAATAGGGGACACTGAACATCTTTGTTAGTCCTCCTCTCACTGTGAATGTTGATTTCACCTGTGGCTGTGTCAAGGACTTGTTTTGTGTTGAGGAAAAATCCTCTGAATCCTTTTTTAGCTAATACAAATGGAAATTTATTTTAATGGGTTCCTATTTTATATGTATGTGGAGGTGCACAGGATTTACTACACAGGAAAGGAAATGATTGAATAAATTTATGGATTTCTTAAGATGTTTGTTTTCTTACACCGTGTATCTTATTTTCCAAAACTCTTTCATTGCTATGATCTCTTATTTTCTTTCTCCAAAATAAATATATGTCTCTTCTAGTTGTTTTACCTCTTCTTTCAATACCTTTTGTTCTGGTCACTGTGTTCTCCCCTACGGTGATGAAACTATCAATAATATCCTGGAGATTCCCAAATTCTTTCTTTTCTTTAATATTTATTTTATGTATGCATATAAACACTCGGGTGTAGGCCACAGGTGCAGGGGATGAGAGCATTCACCACAGACAGAGCGGGGAACAGAACAGGCAGACTGAGTGAAATACACTGCTGAGGGGAGCAGTGGGGAGACAGGAGATATCTACTGCACCTTGTGGATAGCTCCCTGGTTGGGGATCGATTTCATGCTGTAGCAGCTGCCGATAGCTTCATAGTGCTGAGACTTAAACTCTTGTGCCACCAGGGAGGCCCTGATTCCCAAATTTCTGTTTTCAAATTAGACTTCCTGATCTATCAGACACATGTCCAGTTGCATGAGGAATTCCAGTGTCTACCAGCCCGTCATGTGTACAGCATATTAGGAAAACATTCCTCGTACCAAGTTCTCTTCCCCTTTGTCCTTCCATTTTAGAACTGATGAACTGCTCTATCATCTTCTGACTCTGTCAGCTGAACATCTTTTCTTAAAATTTTATTTTATATATATTTTACATCATTTTTTTATTTCTGCACAAGTTATGCATTTTCATCTTGGTTATAGTCCCCATACATCCCACCCCCCTTATTTTGACCCTAATCCCTCCACCCGCCCATAGTGCATCTCTGGTTTATACTTGCTTGTAGTTGAACATCTCTTACCTGTGCTTTTTCCCACCTCATTGCTTGAACATTCTGGTTTTGGGTTCAGTTTTTGTTTACTGTGAGTTGGAGATACCAGGCTTTGAGGTCACAGGAGTAAAATATTTTCACAAAGTTGTACACGATTTTCATGTGTTATGAAGCTCCTTTAGCACATGATTCCGGGTGTATGTCTGTTACACCTGCCAGCCAGGCTATCAGCTCCTCAAGGAGCCAATTTTATTCATCCTTTTATTCTTAGAATCATAGACACTTCCAAATATATAAGGTAAGCTATAGTTCTACTTGTAGCACCAAAGGGGTGAATGTGGAGACGAGGCTCTTTCATCTGCAAATTCTATACAGGACCGAAGACCCACAAAATAAGATGTGTTTGCACATGCTCTATCTGACCCAGGCTGTCGGCCCTGAGATGAGAAATATTCCCTCAGAAGAGACAGTGTCATTTGAAGATGTGGCTGTTAAATTCACATGGCAGGAGTGGCGGTACCTGAGTGAAGCTCAGAGGACCCTGTACCGGGATGTGATGCTGGAGACCTGCAATCACCTACTGTCCCTAGGTGAGGAAGCTCCAGTGTAACACTAGTGCAATGCTGTCTTCTGCACCGATAAGTGTGCACTTGCTTATGAAACTGAGTGTTGGTGAGGTTGAACATGGCAGGCAGTGTACATTGTGGGTGTTTTGGCTTTCATTTGGAAAGATTCAGATTGGCCTCTTTTGAACAGCTCTTTACACTGCATTTGTTAGTTTTCAAAGACTGAAGTTGAACTTGATCAAAGACCAACACTTTCTCATCACAGGGCATTGTGTTACCGATCCTGAGGAGAGCATCAGGTCGGAGCAGGGATTACAGCCGTGGACTGTGGACGATCCCCCAAACCAGGACCTCTCAGGTCAGTCAGTGCTTGCCAGGCCGGGAGGCTGAGAGGGGCTGGGAATGTGGCCAGTGATATTGGCCACACTGAGGTGCTTTTCCAGTGTCCAACCTTGGAGAGTGTGTCTGCATATATCAAACTGATTCTTTATTCAGTTTCCAAATATTAATCTCTTGTGAATTTCGTCCTGCTCTTTTAATGATGGTTGTCTATGTTCTTAAACCAGTATGCAGTCCCTGATACTGTGGGGATTATTCTGCAGTGATCACATTTCTCTGTTCTCTCACTTAGTGTATTCTCATAGACTGTTTTCTTTAGGTACTTGTTGAGGGATTTTTTATTCTTTCCGTATGTTTATGGGAAGTTTAGCCAGTGGTAAATTTTCTGAGGGGAGAGCAACAGTACTCACAGAAATGATCTTTACATTCTGAAGTTATATGCTCTGTGAGGAAAGAATATGTAATATATACATTCATTAATAGAGAGGTAAAGCCACAGAGGATGTTTGACCAGCATGAGTGGAGGATGTTGTTTTTGTGTGTGTTCCATACGCATCATTATAGAGATAATTCTTTTCTTTCAAGAGCTCAGGTGAGGTGAATGGGTTGCACTGACATGTCATATCTATAGTTCCCTCTGCAGTCTGGGATAGAGGCTATGTATTGCTATTGGAGATGTCACTGAGCCGGTGACTAACTCAAAAGGGATAGAGAGGCGTTGACTGGAGAGTTATTTAGAACATGAGTAGTGTTTCAGGGGCAAGCCTTGTGACCACCCTCATAGTAATTGTGAGGCTGAGGAGGACCCAGAATTGTTCAGCGTTGGAAGGGATGTTCTGTGACATGGGAGGGGGAACCTGAGGTGGTGGTTTCTAAAGCCATGGAACCAAGAGTTTCAGGTTGGGGGCTCATACCTTGGGGAGCAGTGTGACCTGTGCAATTCCACCTTCTCGTGGGAATCGTTGGGAGGAAAGTAAAGGAATCGACGACAGTGTGATGTAGCTGAGAGTCACACACGACAAAAAAACTGGAGCTGCTATGAACAAAGCAGAAACACAGGTTCCAGGGAGTGCGTTGAGACCACCAGGGTGTTGCTCTCAGAAGGATGTGAGAAAAGACGTTAATGCTGATAACACAGGATGGATGCAGAACATTTTTCCTATCGCTTAGCAGGAACGTGGGACACAATGATGAGGTGGAGTTTGCTGCATGTATTAGGATTCTGAGCCTTATGTGATACAATATTTAAATATGAACTGACTGGTCTCTTCCGTGGAGGGAAGCACATGCCTCTGAGAACCTCTGCAGGTGACCGTGGCCCGGGGCGGGGTTGAAAGAAAAGCTAAGGAAATGGAGAAGCAGAGTCCTTGTGTCTCAGCAGGCCTCTTGCTTAAAGTGCCTGGGCAATGATTGGGTCTCTCAGTCCACAGGTTTCTGGGAAAGCCATGGCCTCTGCAGGGCTTGGTTATTCAGAAAGTACCCTCAAGAGCTGCACAGGGTCAGTCTAAGAAAGAAAGTGTGTAGGATCTATGTTGGGTGAAATGCTTCTGGTTGAAATCGACAACTCTAGTTAAAAGACTATATTTACCAAATATTTATGATTTTATAAAACCATTGTGAAATTAGATTTACTGCTTTGTTATCCTGGTTTGGCATTAGAAAATCTGTTAATTGGGGCCTCCCTGGAGGCCTAGGGATTAAGTCTCTTAGCTCTCACTATTATGGCCTGAGTTTGATCCACAGTGAAGGAGTTCACTGACTTTGGCACAGCAAATATCTCCTGTCTCACCCGCTGCTCCCCTCAACAGTGTATTTCAGTCAGTCCGCCTGTTCTGGTCAACATACTCCCCTACAGCATGCTCCCCTACAGCACCCCCACGCCTGCACCTCTGGCCTACACCCCAGATCTCCTATGCTAAAGTAAAAAATACCAAAAAATCTATTCTGCCCATAATTTACTATGGGCAAAAAGCATGAATCAGAAAATCAATACCTGTAAATTATGTTGTAATATAGGAACTTCCATGCCGCTTAGTAGTATTCACTCAGAATGCTTCCTTTTTAGAGACATGGTCATTTTTATCTCACTTTAGATGTCTGTACTGTGGATCACCTGACTCAGGACAGCCCTGCAAATCAGGGCAGACATTTGTGGCAAGTTCTTACCACCAGCAGCAAAACACCATCCAACGAGAGAACTGACTTAATGGAAAAAATCAATTTGCACTCAATTCATTGTTTGAACAATAGTATCAAAAATGAAAACAATTCAGCAGTGATGTCTGAGAACTTTACTATACATAGGACCATGATGATCCCTGGTGAGCCTCATGAAGAACATGCTGGAGAGAATAAGGAGGTCTCTAGTAGAATGAGGGAACCCATCAAGTATCCTGAGCACCTTAGTCACCAGGTGATTGAGAACATTCAACAGCCTTTTGAATTTCGTGAACAAGGAAAAGTCATGAGTGAAGAAACAGTATTTACACCTAGAGGAGCCCTTCTGGAAGGGATTGTCCATAAATGCAATGAGTGCAGTGACACCCGTGATAAGGTACCTTTCGTTGTCCGAGACAGAACCCAAGGAGGACAGACTCGCTGCAGTTGTAATGAAAAGGGGAGAGCTGCGGAGATGACTCCAGTGCATTTGAATCCTCCTAGGTATGTTGAACATGAGCAGCAGAAATGTTATGAAAGTGGGGCCAGTCTCAGAAACACATTTCACACCTATCCGCGTGAGAGTACCCAGTTAGGGAAGAATAATTTGGGATATAAGAGATATGGTGAAGCGGCCTCTAAAACCTCTGTTCTGACTGAACATCAGAAAACACAAGCAGACGATCAACCTGATGAGTGTGGGGGCACCGCTGAGATTTCCTTACAGAGGGGATACCAGAGAAATCTCACTGCAGTGAAGTTGTTTGGCTCTAACGTTTATGTGAAAACTTACTCATGGAAGACTGCCCTCACTTTACATCCACAGTCTCAAACGGGAGTGAAGCGCTACCCGTGTCAGGTGTGTAAGAAAACTTTCAGGCAGAAACTTGCTTTTAGTGTCCATCAGAAAACTCATACAAGGGAGAAATCCTATGAATGTCAGGCGTGCAGGAAAGTGTTCTCCGGTAAGTCAGTTCGTGTTCTACATGAGAGGACTCACACTGGAGAGAAATGCTATGAATGTGAAAGGTGTGGGAAAGCTTTTTCCAGGAAGTCTCACCTTACTGAGCATCAGAAAATTCACACTGGAGAGAAGCCTTACGAATGTCAAGAGTGTAGGAAGACTTTCCACTGGAAATCATCCCTCCCTCACCATCAGAGAGGTCACACTGGAATGAAGCCTTATGAATGTAAAGGGTACAGGAAGACTTTCGACTGGAAATCATCCCTCACTGAACATCAGAGCGGTCACACTGGTGAGAAACGCTATGATTGTGAAGGGTGTGGGAAAGCATTTTCTCGTAAGGCACACCTTATTAGACATCAGAGAATTCACACTGGAGAGAAACCCTATGAATGTGAAGGTTGTGGGAAAGCTTTTTCCAGTAAGTGTTACCTCAAGGAGCATCAGAGAATTCACAGTGGAGAGAAGCCTTATGAATGTCAAGAATGTAGTAAGAATTTCCAATGGAAATCATCCCTCAGTCTCCATCAGAGAAGTCACACTGGAGAGAAGCCTTATGAATGTCAAGAGTGTAGGAAGACTTTCCAGTGGAAATCATCCCTCAGTAAACATCAGAGAATTCACACTGGAGAGAAACCCTATGATTGTGAAGGGTGTGGGAAAGCTTTTTCCCGTAAGTCCAACCTCATTAGACATCAGAGAAGTCACACTGGAGATAAACCCTATGATTGTGAAGCGTGTGGGAAAGCTTTTTCCCGTAAGTCCAACCTCATTAGACATCAGAGAAGTCACGCTGGAGAGAAACCCTATGATTGTGAAGCGTGTGGGAAAGCTTTTTCACGTAAGTCACACCTCATTACACATCAGAGAATTCATAATGGAGGGAAATCCTATGAGTGTCAAGAATGTGGGACGGCTTTCCACCAGAAATCATCCCTCAGTAAACATCAGAGAAGTCACAGTGGAGAGAAGCCTTATGAGTGTCAAGAGTGTGGAAAAACTTTTTCCCGTAAGCAAGCTCTCACTGGACATCAGAGATGTCGCTGGACAAAATCCCTATGATTGTGAAGAGTGGGAATACTTTTCAGGAAGTCAGCCCTCACTAGGCATGACAAACTCCACACTGGAGGGAAACACTATGAATGTCAAGAGTGTGCAGGCAATCCTCCCCTGGTGGTGCAGGTGGTTAAGCGCAGTGCTGTGAAGCTGTCCGTGACTTTGCGGTGGGAGTTTGATTTCCTGGCCGGCCAGGAGCAGCCCCATGGTGCGGCAGACCTCTCCATTCTGGCCCACTGCATGTATTTCAGCAGTGTATTTCGGTCAGTCTGCCTGTACTGTTCCCCGCTCTGTCTCTGCTGCATCCTCTCACCCTCCCACACATCTGGCCTGTACCCTGGTTCTTGTATGTTTGAATAAATAAAAATCTTTTAAAAATATTCAAACGTAGGAGCTCAAACCACATCATGCAGCTGAGAGCAATGGGAACTGACATACAGTTTCAATCCTAATTGCGTGGAGTTACCTGGTTCACTCTGTTCTCCCAAGTTCATGCAGTCATGATGTTGCTGTTCCTGTTGCCGTTGCCTCTAGTATCCTCTTAAGTTCCTGGGCGATGCTATGCCTGTCCACAGCAGCTGTCTGTCTACATGGCACACTGCATGTTGCGTGGGTAAGTGATCTCTCTGGGTTTTGTAACTTAGTCGTCACATTCTGTCCAGTACTCTAGGTCTCTGTGGTGCCCCCTGATGCTGGAATTGCTCACCACCAAAATGTCCTCCTCTAGAAGGAAACGTTGAACTGTGTGCTATCGGCTATAGGTTGAGGTCTGCAGATGTCTTTACCTACTTTTCATGATGAAGGTTTTTCGGGGCCTCCCTGGTGGCCTTGGGGTTAAGTCTCAGCGCTATTGCCTGCTCTGGCCAGGGTTTCAGCCCCAGCTAGGAAGCCGCCCCACATATGGCCGCAGCAGGCCTCTCCTGTGTCACCCGCTGCTCCCGTTAGCCAGGTATTTCAGTGGTTCTGCCTGTTTGTCACCACACTCATTATCTGGTGAATCCTAACACCCCCGAAGCTCTGGTCTACACCCCAGTTCTACAAAATAAGGGAATTTTGTTGGAAGATTAATTCTGCATACAAGATCTGGGGTGCAAGCCGGAGGTATGAGGGGGTGAGAGGATTCTCCACCGAGAGAGTGGGGTGCACTACAAGCGGATCTACTGAAATCCACTGCTGAAGGGGGCAGTGGGGACACAGGAGAGGTCTACTGTGCCCTTGGGTCACCTCCCCGGCCAGGGATCGAACTCATGTCTGCAGTACTGAGAACAGCTTCATAGTGGTGAGACTTCACCCCTGCGCCAACTTAGGCCCCTGAATTTTTTTTAAAGGAAAGGATTCTTGCCTGTTAATTTTTTTATTAAATTATTGTTCATCTTTGTGCAACATTGGATTGCTCCCTTTCTGTATAATTCTTGTAAATGTCCTGTCCGCACCGCCCCTGTGACCCGTCACCCCAGGCCCTGGTGCTCCTCCTCCCCTCCTGGCCCCTCTTCTGCCCCATCCCCTGCTGGCATCTCAGCTCTGTCATCTGCCTGCTAGTTTTTTTTTTCCCCTGACCCTTTCTTCGTTCCCCTGTATTCCTCCTGGAGGTGATGATGTAATCCAGGTCTTTTTCCTTCACTCTTTGTTCAGAACATAATCCCTTCCGCCGTTGCTGGCCGTGTCCTGAATGTGGTCTTTGTCTGAGTCAGTTCATAGCTTGGGGTGAGTGGTCGGTGTGGAATGTGGTGGCTGAGAAAGTCCTTGATATAACTCTTGCTCCCACTCCCCCTTCAGGGGCCCCGGGCACCATCTGATGTGTTTCTTTGGCTCCGTGGTGATGCCTAGCGGAGAGTTTGTGCAGCAGGCCCGGAGTCTGAGGCCTCGGGTGTGCTCTTCCTCATTTCTTGTCTTTGGTGCGAAAGTACTTCCAAGTGGAGCCCAGAGTTCCAGAAGAGCCAGACATTTACTCACAGGAGTAAGGACAATAAAGCTCCCTGAGCAGAACAGTCCCGAGGGGTGGCCGCTGGGGCCGAGAAGCAGGGGCTCCCGCGGCTGTGGCGGTTAGGGAGCGGGTGCTGGTCGTGGGGGTCTCTGTGGTGTGTCTCTTGCTGAGGGGCTTGGCCTGAGTCCTCTCCTGAGGCTCCGAGGCCCGCTGAGTTTGCCCCCGTTACTCGCCTGCATGTCCACACCTAGCCTTGGTCTGTGGATTTGCAGTCGTGCCCTGTGTCGGCTCCGCGGCGTCCTCTCCGCAGGGCTGTGCTCGGGGCCCGTCCATCGGGGATTGTTTCTCTGATCATGGATTTGGGACTTGGGCGCCCGCTACTCCCTGTCCTTGCCCTCTATGCAGCTTCCTCAGTCAGGAACATCTCTACGGCCAGAGCCCCCGTCCTGTGTTTCCAGGTCGGTGACTGATGGGGTGTCTGTCCCCTGAGAGCATCCTCCCTGATTCAGGGGGAGGTACATTGGTCCCTTCATACTCCACCTGGAGTGTTGGGGCCATGGGCCATATTCCTCAACGCGCCATGGGAGGTTGCTGAGGTTTTCACCCCTAGGCCGCAGGGCGCTTTCCACGATGCTGCAGGCTCCTAGGTGTCCTTGAGCGCCCATTAAAGATGGCATTGGGCCCCTCAGCCTTCACCTCAGACCTGGTCCAAAGAGGCCTGCAGGGTTTGCTAAGACAACGCTCCTCTGCTAGTGCCACGTTCCCTGGAAGTGCCTGTTGCTGTGACGTGACCCATGTCGGCTGTTGCAGCAAGGGTCACTCTCTGCTCTGAAGGTGAGGTGTTCAGGGGGTCGTGTCACGTCCCCCTGCAGGTGTGTTGGGGCGTCCAGTGGTGTGGCGGGTGAGGCCTCTGCAGATGGGTGGGCGGCCCAGGTGGGTGGTGATGCTGTTGGCAGAGGCCCAGGAGAGGCCTCCCCCGTGCTCCGTGGGGACCTTGCCCAGCTCAGCCACATCCTGGGGTCAGGACGCGCAGCATCAGCACAGCCCAGAGACTTATATGAATTGGGTGACATCGAGGAATGTATATTTGCAAAAAAAAAAACAATATTTTATTGTTTATAATTTTGTACAGTATGATAAGTTTTGTAACACTCCCCAATATGCATTGCAGGCTTATTAGTGGAGCTCATCTTTACTACTACTTGTGTCATGAGACTCATTCGTGGTTGGACGCTTTGCCATTGTTCTAATAAAAAATATAAATAAATGCATGGGTTGAAAGTTTCTAATTGTTATTACTAACTGACAAGATGATATTTACCAAAATAGCTTTCACCAAACAATTTATTCACTAAGAAAAGAATCACTTTTCCAATTTTCTCCTCTTTAGATCTATGTGCACTGCTCGAAGCTTCAAACCAAAATGAGCTCAGCTTTGAAAATCTTTTCCTCCAGATGTAGACTTGTTTATTTGTAATTATATATCTCACTACACAGTACGCACTGTTTGAAAACCGACCGTTCTTCTACAAACTCCCCGTATCACTCTTTTCAAGTGGTGTCGCGAAGTGCTCGGACCGTCGTGAGCACGCATCTCACATTCTTGTCCGACACAAAACCCGCTGACATTTCTTGTATATATCTTAGTAATTTTACGATATTTTGATTTAATTTCTTGTGCCATTTCAAGATAAAACTTCAGGGAAACATGCATGTCTCAAAAAGTTGTGTTGAAATAACTCAATTCCCCATAATCACTAATAAATTGCAATGTCCCCTGAGAGGGGACATCCGAGTGATATGCTAGAATTCCGATGTCCCCTGAGAGGGGACAGCGGAGTGCAAAGGGTTAAGCAATGAGCAGAAAGAATGCAGGTCTATTTTGGGGGTGTATGTAAGCCTTTGGGACACCCTGGTTTCAGAAATAAGAGTTACACGACAGAGTGAGTGTATGTAATGCCACCAAACTCTGCATTGAAAAACATATGCCTTCCTAAGTACAAATAATGAACTAGAAGAGGAAATTAACAAAGCCATCCCACCTACAATTGCACACACAAAAAAATTAACTGGGAATAAATTTAACAGAGGAGGTGAAAGACTTTTACAAGGAAAACTATCAAACATTGTGGAAAAAAATAATAGAAAGCTTAGAGAAATGGAAAGAAAGACCCAGCTCATGGGGTGGAAGAATCAACATTGTCCAAAGGGCCATCCAACCCAAAGCCCCTTCTAGATTCACTGCAACCCCAATAAATATCCCAATGACATTCTTCAGAGGAATACAACAAAGATTACTGAGGTTCATATGGAAACACAAAAGACCCCAAATAACCAAAGCTTTCCTGATTAAAAGCGGGGGGAAATGAAGGAGTCACACTTCTGACCTCAAACTAAAGGTAAGGGGCCTCCCTGGTGGCCCAGGGGTTAAACACAGTGCTCTCAAACTACTGCCAGCCACTGTGCACAAGTTGGATCCCCAGCCGGCCAGGGAGCTGACTGCCATGTGCCTCAGACCTCTCCTGACTGGCCTGCTGCGCCCCTCAGCAGTGTATTTTGTCAGTCGGCCTGCTCTGTTCCCTGCTCTGTCTCTGGTGAATCCTCTCAACCCTGGCATCTACGGCCTGTCCCCCAGCTCTTGTGTGCATAAATAAATAAATCTTAAGTATTCGTTAAACGAGTATTTTGGAAAGCCACATAATTGAGCTAGAGTTACCTTATCAAATTCTTAGTTATAAATTAATCTGACTTGTGATATCATTTTGAAGAATACTAATAATAAATATGTGTAGATTCATGAAACAAATCTGTAAAAACTTGGATGTGTGCAAGAATATGTGGAACATCCCGAGAGAAAGGAAATACATCCCGAGAGCAGGCCAGGAGGAGCTGCTCACCTTATCACAAGAAGGCATGGGCATCAAGCAGTCTCGGGCGGGGAGAGGCCGCGTCGTTTCCAGCTAGTTTCATGAGACTTTCCTGGGCTTGGCTGCGGTGACCCACATGTCGGCCAAGGTGAGGTGAAGTGTGGACTCTCTCAGACCTGAGGAGAGAGTGATTGGGGCTGTCCTCCTGCAGAGAGCTGGGGTGGAGGACGTGGACGCCACTCGGGGCACCGTCTCGCCGTGACTCTGCACACCCTGCTCTCCGGCCTTTCGGGGGTGAGCTGAGGAAACAGTGTGAAGGACATGTGGAGTCTGTGAAAAGGCCCCTGGCGCTCGCCGTGGTCACTGTTGAGTAGCCCGGGAATGTTTTCCCTCTGCAATGAGCCCTGTACAGGCTCCGGTGGCTCCAGGCCCTCCAGGGACGCTGTCGGGGAAGCTGTAGCCGCTGCCTCCCGGGGCAGGGTGGAGTCAGGGTGCGGAGGTGGCCCAGACCTGGAGGTGCCAGGAGGCGGCCCTCAGCGGGTGGATTCCTCCATCAGGCGCGAACGTCCTGAAGGCGCTCGCGGGGGATTCTCTCCACAGCGGCCGTCGAGGCCGGCGGAGGAAACGGGGTGATGAGAAGCCAGGGGCGGCGGTGCGCGGGGGGACCTGCACCCGCCTGGGAAGAGGCTGCCCTGGCACCATCGCCTGCGGGGGCTCGCGCTGCCGCGGGGTGCTCCGCAGAGGGATGGACCATCCTGGGTCCCCAGCTGGACGTCCCCCTCTCGCGCCCCCATGACCCGCGTGTCCTCCCCGTGCAGCGACAGTCTCAGCGCCCGGGCGCGTCAGCCCGTCACGGGCACTTCCTCCCCGCGCGCCGGGGTCTGAGCTGGCGGCGCCTCCTCCGGCTTCTCAGTCCTCCCTCGACTCTCCCGGGGCGCAGCTCCTTCGGCGCCGCTGGACACGGGGTGTCCCCAGGGGTCGTGCGGGCGGCTGTCGTCAGAGTGTGGAGAGACGCGTGCGTGCAGGGGTGGTTCTGTGTCTGTCACTCACCTCCTTCGTCTTCTGGGGGGGCGTGACGTCGAAATTGGGAATTTAAAAAGTCCTATTGTTGGGGGGGACCGCAAAGCCCCCAGAATATCCGCTCTAGAAAGGGTCTACCATCTGCTGCATCAAGAAAAAGCATAAAAAGGGGCCTCCCCGGGGGCACAACTGTTGAGCGCTGGGATGCGAAGCTGCCCACGGCCTCTGCAGTGCTGGTTCGATCCCCGGCTGCGCCCCGGCCACTGGAGGAGGGTCCCACAGGACGCGCAGACCTCTCCTGCCGCCGGCTGCTCCCCTCAGCAGTGTACTTCGGTCCTTCTGCCTGCTCTGCTCCCCGCTCTGGCTCTGGTGAATTCTCTCACCCGCCCGTGCTTCTGACTGTACCCAGTGCTTGTATAAATAAATAAATAAATAAATCTTTTAAAAAAAAAAAGAATAAAATTCTGAGACCTGGATGGATTTTGAAAGTCTTATGCTAAGTCAAAAAATCAAGACACAGAACATAACTTCCTTTAAGATTCCATTAATTCCAAAAACCCGATGAGGGGTATCTACAGAGAGAGAGAGAGAGTAGATTGGATTTTGCCAAGCCCAAGAGTTGGTGCAAAAGGGAAGTATCTGCTAATGGTCTAGGGTTAATTTGGGGGTGATGAAAATGTTCCAAATTTTATTTTGGTGATGTTTGCACAACTGTGAAGTTATCATTCATTTGTATGCTCTAATGGGTGACTTTTATGGTATTTGGATTATATCTTTACAAACTCTTAAGAAAAATAATGACTACCACCATTAGGTTATGCTAAACCAGCAATACTATGTAGTGATTTTAAACTTCAAATGAACGAAATTGCTGTAATGTCTGAATGTTTATGTGCTGTTGCTCATTTTGTTCTTCACTTAGGAAACATCCTTCAGGCTACATCATGAAATTTACTAAGAAGCACCCTTTGATTGCTATTATTTCTGTTGGTGAAGTTTCAGGGAATGGAGAGACAGAAGAAGTGTTTTTTTTTTTTTTTTTTTTTTTTTTTTGCCTAGACCAAAGTCACACTGTGTGTGATCTGTGTGCACCTCCGCATTTGCTACTGGGCTGAGTCCACCATCACTGCCTTTCTTCAGGCCACTCTATTTTCAGCTCCCCTGGGTGGGCTTGCTTGCTTCATGACACAGAATCCTCTTGTGATGGCTGCCTGGAACGACTGCCTTTCTTGGCAATGAAACACCATGACATATTTGCAATCAGTGACCAAGGGGCTTAGACTTCAGCATGTCTGTTCATGACATGTTTCACTTGTTCAACACCTTTCTATTGTTCCTTGTGGGTTTGCTTGTATTTATTTTATTTGCCTATCAGATACTATTTTTGTTTGTGTTAACATTAGCGCAAATTTCAGTTCCATCACAAGTATTCCAGTTTGCAGTAAGTTCTCTGTTCTCTGAATTCTTTTCTTTTAAAGATTTATTTATTTATGTATACAAGAGCTGGGGTACAGGCCAGAGACACGGGGGCGGGGGGGACAGAAGAGGCAGATCAACTGAAATACACTGCTGAGGGGAGCAGCGGGCGAGACAGGAGATGTCTGCTGCTCCATGTGAGTTGCTCCCTGGCTGGCTGGGTATCGAACTCATGCTGCATACGCTGAGGACAGCTTCATAGTGTGGTGCTAAACCCCTTGCACTGCCAGGGAGGCCCTGTTCTCTGAATTCTTATCATGTGCATTAAGTGTTTCACTTCTGTCACACAGACCACAAACTACCCAGCACATGTTAGCTTTGTTGAGCATATACTATGTGCTAAGAACTGCACTAAAAGCTTCCTATTTTTTCAGTGTATTTAACCATGTAAATTAATCTTGTTTACTTTATTAATAGGCACAACCATTCAGTGAATTTCCATTCTTTTCTGATTGAGTATTTATCTAAATGTCACACAAATTCTATTACAGAAAAGATAGGGCTTGATAAATACTGGTGAATTACTTATTATTTTCTCTTTTCTATTTTTTTTTGTCTTTAAGCTACTGAAGAAAACTTACTAAATGTGGTAAAAATATGTTTTGTTCACTCACTGCCACGCCACGTCTCAGTAAATTTCAATTATTTATTTTGTAGTTTTTAAATTAATAGACTTTATTTTATGAGTTAATATTTGGAGAAAAATTGAGTGGAAATCTCATAGTTCCCATACATCCCCTCAAACTTCCAAAAACAGTGTTCCTTCTTATTAATATCTTGCATTGCTGTGGTTCAGCTGTTACAATTGATGAACCATTATTGATACATTATCTTTAAGGTCCATATTTTACATTAGGTTTTACTCTTTCTGTTGTTTATTTTATATCATTTGATAAAGGAATAACTTACACACACACATATATGTTTTCAAGGCACAAGTATATGTATATATGTATGTGATAACTTTTTTTTTTTGACCACTGAGCTATATAGCTCATTGTCTGAATATACTACAGCTTATCAGTTCATCTGTTAAAGACTATCTTGGTTGCTTCCAAGTTTTAGTAATTATGGATAGAGCCTGTACAAACATTTCTATGCAGGTTTTTCTGTAGGACTACTTTTAAAAATTTACTTGAATAAATACCAGTGAGGACAAATTATGGATCATATAGTAAGAGTATGTTTAGTTTTATAAGAACAAAACAGTTTGTATAGATACAATTTCAAACCATCTTCCCAAGTGGTGGTGCCATTTTGCAATCCCATCAATAATGAGGAATTTCTGTTGCTACACATCCTCACGAGAACTTGGGGTTGTTGTGCTTGGGAATTTTGTCATTTTAATAGGTATGTGGTGATATAATTCTCTTTTAATTTTAAATTCTCTGATGACATTATATTTAAAATCTTTCTATGCACCTGTTTATCATGTGGATACTATGGTGAAGTGTCTGTTCAGATCTTTTATTTTTAAAAAGTATTTATTTATTTATCCATGAAACATCTGAGGTACAGGCCAGAGGTGGGGGGATTAGAAGATTCACCAGAGACAGAGTGGGGAGCAGAACAGGTGGGTTGACTGAAATAAACTGCTGAGGGGAACAGCTGGCGAGACAGAAGAGGTCTGTGCTACACATGGCTAGCTCCCTGGCCAGGGATCCAACTCAGGCTGCAGTGTTGAGAGCACTGAGGCTTAACCTAGGCCACCAGGGAAGCCCTGGGTTGCATGTTTTCCTAATGATTCTTTTTTAATAAGAATATTTTGTATTTATACTACTGTTTAATCATTTATTAATTCCAGGAGATTTTTGTGGATTATTTGATATTTTCTACATTGAAAATAATGGCATCTGGGCATAAGTATAGTTTTATTTTTCTTTTATCAGTCTACATTATATTTTGCTTTCTTCTTGTTTATTTCATTATCTAGAACTTTCCAGTACAATACTGAATAGAATTGATGATAAGAGACAGCTTTAATTAGTTCCCAGTTTTATTTATTTTTTTTTTTAAGATTCATTTATGCACACAAGCACTGGGGTGTAGACCAAGGGTGTGGGGGTGAGAATATTCACCAGAGACAGAGTGGGGAGCAGAACAGGAAGACTGACTGAAACTCACTGCTGAGGGGAGCAGTGGGGAGTCAGGAGAGGTTTTCTGCGCCATGCGTGTAGCTACCTGGCCAGGAATTGAACTTGTGCAGCAGTTGCTGACAATAGCTTGCACCTTTCTCTTTAACCCCTGCACCATAAGGGAGGTCCTGTTCCTAATTTTAAGTGGCATCCAGTTTCTTGTTATTAAGTATGATTTTAGATTTAGATTTTTGTAGAAATTTTATAGCTAGTCAAGGAAGTTGCCTTATACTTCCAGCTTATCATGTGAATTAATCTTGCTTTCCTTGTCATTCAAAGCTAGTCTAAGTTCATTCTTTCATGATTCTATATAGATCAAAGTTCCATCAATACACAAAATTTAGGACTTAATAAGTTCCAGTGAGACAGTTAATCTATAATCTTATTATCTGCATTTATTTTGCTCTGGATTAAGTGCTGAAGAAAATTATCTAATTTATTATGTAAATGTTTTCTGTTTACCTATTGCCATATCTCTATGAATTTCAGTAATAGTTTATTTTCTTTTTTTACTTTGATTTAAATTTCAAAGTTAGAATTTTCCAAAGAACACTAATTCTTTGAGATGTGTAACCAGTTAATACTGAATGTCCCCATCCTGTTTTGAAAGACTATTATCCAAGTAACTCTGTAGCAAAGAATCCTAAATAAGTTTCCCAAATACACCTGACTGCAAAGCTTATTTTTCACTTTCCAACCACTAATTTTCTACCAATTCAGTGATCCAGAATGTGCACCTCCAGGACTATGTATAAGGTCAGGAAACAAATGAGACAGATTTGTTTTCTTTCTATACTGTATAAAAATACTTCACAGACAGAAGATGACACTATTTTTTCCACAGTGCATAAGTTGGTTTGTTTCCAAGTCAAGATGAGGTGTATCCCTGGCTGTGATGAGGCGAGACATGAATATTGAACTTGGTGGAATCACTCGGTGGTCACCTTTGTAGAGCACCTCCTTAGTCCTCATGAGAGGGACATGCAGACACCCTGACCGGATCTGTTGTGTCACTGAACCCCAACCCCTGCTCCTCTCGGGTCTGCTGTCTTCATCTGCCAGAGGGACAGACAGTTCCTCACATCTTCCAAACCTAGAAGATATGGCCAGGACAGAGACCAGAAGGAGCAGGACAGGAGACCTGACCACAGACAAGCCTCTTCTCATTAGCCCAGCTGGCAATATGGTGGGATGAGGCTCTGCCAGCTGTGAGGACTATGACTCCCTCGAGTTCCTTAGAGAGACCATTCATCAGGGCCCCTCCACCCACCCATCCGCAGGACCTGTGGGCACCTTCGCTCAGGGTCCTCACACCAACCTTGCCCCCACCTGCTCTGGCTCCTCAAATGCTCCGAGGCCTAAGTGCTGGATCCCACACCCGATGTCCCCTGCAGGATCTGCTGCAGGAAGCAAAGGGCTCTGACTTTGAACAGCGACACTGACTGACTCTTTCAAAGAGCCATAAAAAGGAACTACGCTGTCAGGGTGACATCTGTTTTCCCTTTAACTCTTGTTATGGAGTTAACAAGATTCCTCACAACCTAGTAATTCCCAGTGGAATTTGTAATTAGATTGAAGAAAGCTTTAGAGATCTTTAATGCACCGAGGTTAGCATTGAAGTATTTATGGCAAATTATTATATAAAGTAACAACCTCACTCTGTGGCTAGTTAGCTTGGTAATAGGGTTGTAAATGATGAGCTATAAAACTGGAGGGGGACTTAGAGGTCACAGGCCTGCAAATCATAGCCTTCTAAGATTTCCTGGAAGATTATCTGTACTCTGTCTGCACCACTCCACTGAGGGCACTCCCTGGTTTCTGGGAAGCTGTCTGAAGCCCTTCCCATCTGTAGGGTAAGGTAAAAGTTAGCAGGCTTTTCTGCCCTCCCGCCATCAGGAGAGATGAGGGAACCCTGTGATCCTGAATGCATGCCTGATGGCGGGCACCTGAAGTGGGTACACCTGAGCTAAGAGACTGATTTATAAGGGTGGTGCAGCAGAGTGCGGTGTGGTGGTAGTGCGGTGTTAAGGGTGGAGGAGTGGAGTGTACAAAGGAGTGTGGCGACTACAAACAACGGCAAAGAGAATGTGGCTGCTAGAACCATTCATAAACCTGCCCGGAATGGGTTGGTTGCTTTACACCATCGCTTGGCACAGTGGGACTGCGTTCCCGAAAGCCCTGGCACTGACCCGCATAGCTGGACTCCCTTTCAGCTTGTCCTGACACTGACCTTCTTATCACAGAGGTTAGTTGACCATAGGAAACCCCCACACCAAGTGAACATTCACCTCAAATTCTAGACAAAGAGTCACCCTTTCACCTCAGCAATACACCTAACTTTAGGCCCCAGATTCTGGCAACATTCCCCATTTTCAGACCCCTTCAAGTGTTCTTCCTCACTGGTCATTCTGGAGTTAAAGCAGTTTGGTTGTCATCAAGAAAAAAAGGAGTCAAGTGCACTGAGGGGATGAACCCTGAACCACACACAGAGGATGTGGACAAGCAGAAGCCGAAATCTCAAGTTCATGCTGATTCCACGACAAGGCTTCAGTGGTGCTGGGCCTGTCAACAGTGCTCAAGCCTGTGTGTAGGTTGTCTGCTGCACTTCCTCCAGGGCAGATTCCCAAAGGTGCTGACTTAACCAAGTCTGGATCATGTTTCCACAGTTCCTCAGCAAGTGCATGCCAGGTAGCACTCAGTGCTCATTATCCTGTGTTGTGTGTCCAGGACAGGAGACCAGACTGACCGCAGACAAGACTCTCTTCTCATCAGAACAGCTGTCCCAACAGGACAGTATTGGCTTCACCTGGGTATTGGCGAGAACAATATCCTCTTCTTACAATTTTATTTTTTTTTGTTTTTCTTTTTTTTTATTTTCATTTTTTAAATTAATATTTTATTTTATATGATTCTTACATCATTTTCATATTTGCACAATGTATGCATTATCATTTTGGTTATATTCCCATACAATTGCACCCCCTTATTATGACCCTAATCCTTCCTCTCCCTGTCACCCCCTTCCCATAGTGTGTCTCTGGTTTATGGTTGCTTGTTGATTTTGATTTTTACTTTGTATTAATCAGTCTTTTTCCTGGACCCTTATTTAGGTTTTCTAAATTCCTGCTATCAGTGAGGCCATCCAGTATTTTTTTCTTTTTCTTTCTGGCTTATTTTGCTGAGCATGATTCCTTCCAGCTCCATCCATGTTGCTGCAAATGGCATGAGTTTATCTTTTTTTGATTGCTGAGTAATATTCCATGGTGTATATGTACCACATCTCCTTGATCCAGTCATCCATTTTGGGGCATTTGGGTTGTTTCCATAGCTTAGCTATTGTAAATAGTGCTGCTATAAACATAGGGGTGCAGGTGCACTTTGGAATTAATGTTTCTGTGTCATTTGGGTAAATACCTCTCCAAAGAGGAAATGCAAATGGCCAACAGGCATATGAAAAAATGTTCAACATCACTTGTAACCAGGGAAATTCAAATCAAAACTACAATGAGATACTGCCTAACGCCAGTGAGCATGGCACATATTTAAAAAAACTAGCAACAACAAATGTTGGTGAGGATGTGGATAAAAGGGAACTCTCCTGCACTGCTCATGTAAGTGCAAACTGGTCCAACCACTATGGAGAGATGTGTGGAGATTTTTTGACCTACTAAAGACAAAGGTTCCATAGGATCCAGCAACTCCACTTCTAGGTATTTACCCAAATGCTTACAATTTTATATGCCTGCTGCGAGGACTATGACTCCCTCGAGTTCCTTTAGAGGCAATTCAGCAGGGCCACCTACACCTACCTATCTGAGATTCCAAAATGAAATCCAGATTTTGCTCACTTCGATTCCCATTTTCCTAGGATCAGAATTTCCTAGAATCATAAAAGTTCAGGATTGTAAGTTTAGTGTAAATAATTGCCCTCCCGCCATTAGGACTGATGATGGATCCTTGTGGTCCTGAATGCATGCCTCATGGCGGGCACCTGGAGTGGGGTGTGGCCATATCGACGTGGGATTAACCTGGGCTGAGATGGTGCTTATAAGGGCGGAGTCACAGGGATGCAGCAGAGCAGAACAAAACTACCAGAAGAGAATGAGGAGAAATAGCAGAGAAGCAGAGGCCACGAGAGAAGGCCAGAGAACCCAGAAAGACTGAAGACTTGCTGGGGGCTGGAAGGCTTGCCACCCTCCTGGACCCCCGGCACACCTGTCTGCTGTGTACCTGGTAAAATGGCACTAAAAGCCTGGAGAGCCACCAAGGGCTCCAGGACTCTCCTTTACTGTCTGCTCCAATCATAGAAAACCTGCACTGGCCCTTCCTGCCACTACAGTAAGGAAACTAAAATTCCTCCTGATCTGACCATCCTTTACCTGCCAAGTTCGCTGAATTACTACAAACAGTGGAACTTGATGTTGTATGTTTCTACTTTTAGTACTTTTAGACACTGTAACTCCATGGAAAAAAGCCATATTTGCAAACCATGAAGCTATTTATAGATACTGAGAACTTACTGAGCACCTACCACGGACTCAACACAATGCAGGTTCACAGTCTGGAATGTTGCAGCAACTTCATTTTAATCCCAGTTGTTTTGTGATCCTATTTTTATGAAGAAATGAACTGATCAGAAAATATATCATCAATGCTTTAACATGAAATGTCTGCTGATGATTGTTCGAGTCCGCTTAACATTATGAAGTCAGACTGTACTGAAGAGACAGGAGGCATCACATGTGCTCTTGCAGAGTGACAGACAAGGTGTAGCTGCAGATTGACAGGCTTTTGGAGAAAACCTGATGCTATCTCTGAGGCCTGAGAGAAAGGACGTGTGTTGTCTTTCAAGTTACTTCAAGGGAAGAAGATGTGGCCCACAGTATCCACTTCTGTTCTCTCAGGGAACTGTTTAGAGCAGAGGGTACACAGTCATCTTGAGGGACGGGTTAAAGATGGATAGATTAATGGATGAGCAGATAACATATGAGTCTAATTTCCATTAAAGCAGAGTCTCAAGATTATTTTTTACCACATCAGATTTGTCTCTTAAATGTTAAAGGAATGAAATATTCTGTTCTTAATTCTTATAAAGGGGAGAGGGGACAATGGCTGCTGTAAAAGTGCTGTCCGTGGAGAAAGTGATTCTATCACCTGAGAACTGGGACCTCCAGCTCAGTTTGCTTCCTTAGTCCTCACATCTGTGCCTCTTTTTATCATTCACACTAATTCAATAAAACCACAATCCCAGAATATTTCAGTGTCTGCTGTTGTCACTTTCACAAACATCTTGTTCAGCATAATTTTAGAAAAACAAGACTATGTGGACTGTTACACTGCAAATTTATGTTTCCAGCCTTAACTGTGAGAACAAGGCTTCTATGTTGCCCTAAAAGCTGTCTCCCCAGCTCCCTTGAAGGCTTCCCCATGTTTCCTCTCCATCTCTTCCCCTCTTCTGGCGGACATCCTTCTTCACTACGAGAATGGACTCCTCTCGTGGGGAACGTCCCAGGCGCCCACACTGTGAGTATGTCTAGCCCAGAGCCTTTCCCTGTCTTTGCCCCTCCCCTGCCTGCTTCAGTGACATGCTCCTGTTACCTTGTCTCTTCCTTCCCACTGGCATGGGAACTTGACTCACCCTTCTCTTAAAAAAAGAATTCTGCCTCAGTCGTAAATCATTTTACTTTCATTCCCATGACTCATGGTAGCCGGACTCCTGGAAATGTCACCAGCCTCCCAGTCACCGCTCAGGACAGGGCATCCCCTGCACTGGTTCCATCCATGCTGCCCTGCTGGGCCCTATCAGCTTCTTCAGGTCTGACAGCGCTTGGTTTTCAATTCAGATCTCCACCAGAAGGCAACAGGGTAGTTCACCTCCTCTTTGTTTTCTTGGTTACCTCAACACCACATTACCTTGTTTCTCACACACATATTTCTGCCTCCTTCACAACCTCTGCAAAGTATCTGCTTGCTTGCTGTGAACATTCCTAGGGTTCTAGCTTATGATTTTGTCTTTCTTAATTTTTGTTCTTTTGAGGCAAGCTAGTTAGTCTGATGCCTTCAATTTATACATTGACAACCCAAATTCTATCATTCCAGTACCAATTCCTTGTCTATGTTTTAAGCTTGTGTATCCAAAATTGTACTGGATTCTGAACAAGGTATATACAGGTACCTTAAACCAGCATTCCAACATGGAATTGTTCATTTCTTCTCATGTTCTACAAAATCAAAGCTAAGCAAATCAGAAAAGGCTGGACTTTCTCTCCAGATTTTCTCTCCTAAGGAAAACACTACATCATCATATCTGCCTTTCTCCTTGCCCAAGTCCAATGTTCAGGCATCATTATCATACTTCCTGGATGGCCCCATGGGAGTTAAAAATGCTTTCATTATAACCATGCTTTTTCTAAAATGTGGCAAAGAGCAGGTACGTCCTGAATATGGGTCCTCTCAAAACAGTGGAGGCGAATTTCACTTTAGAAAATAAATAGTCATACCAGCTGTAATTAGGGTTGCAAAGGCATGTTAGTCTTGATATGCTGTGCTATGTTCATAAGGCCCCAAATCCACTGGTATGACAAAGGAACAATTTATTTCTCACTCAAGCAAAGTTCAAGGGACTTAGGTGGGCTTCTATCCCCTTGTAGTTCTGTCAGCTGGCACAGGGAATCTAGGGTGGGCCTCATCACAGAAGAGTGAAAGATAGAGGACCGGGTGGAATATGTTTTAGGTCTAGACCAGGTAGTGGTTTATACCTCACGTGGCTACAACCCCCTGTGACCCAAGCAGCAGTGTGACCCCACATGATCACTACGGAGGCTGGAGGTGAGCATTTGTTTGCACCAACAGTCTCTGTCCTGGCAAGGAATGTCTGGTTTAAAATATCAGATTAATTGGAAATAATTTTAAATTGATCAAGTCCTGAGCATAAAATATTTTAAACATTAATTAAATTTGACCACCATTAGCAAGATGAAATGTCAGGCCCTGTTGCTCTGACACTGGTTTGCAAAGAATAAAGCAGAGTGTCATGAGCCTCACTTTGGCTGAGTTTGACCAGGTTGGGGCAGATTGTTGGTCACTTTGGCAGCTCGTGTGCAACTGAGTATGTGCTCCTGTGCAACTGACCACCAGCACCTGCCACTGAGTGCAGTCAGGGTCTAAGACCACACACTGCGGGTGGCATCCATGCTGACGGAGAAACCTGGGGCCTCGGGAAACCCTGCCAATGGGAGCAAGGCAGCGGAACAGGTGACACGTGCACAGTTGATGCCACTGTCACTCACTTTGTGCAGGAAGGCTGATTCACCTGCCACTCCTCCTTCTGCAATATGCTGACAGGAAGAAGCATGTTCATTGGTGAAAGATTATCCTTGAAAACATGAAAGGATTTGTGATATGCAGTTTTGGGTTTAAAATCTTTCTCTAACCTAACTGATGGTACAAATGTCGGCATAACCATTTTCAATCTCAATATCCACTGCCCCTACCGAGGCTCAGACAGACCACCACCATCCTATTTACTAAAGTGAATACTTAAAAGGATTCCTCACTCCCCTTGAACCAGTAGACCTGTCCTGGAGAGTGAAGTTACTGCCAGTCTCACCTCAATTCATTCTCCCTTACAGAGCCCAAAGTATTCTTCTAAATCCAGAAATCTAAATGTCACTGCCAAGTTTAGAATGCTTCCACCTGTCCCTGAAGCTTCACTTGGATTCAAAAACTGTCGTGGTCAGGCCCTTCCTGGCCCTCCCCGTTCACCCTTTCCTCCCCTCTACTCCCCATGCTCTGTATAGACTGAGTTTCTTTCACTTCCTTGAAATTGCCAAAAATTCTTCACGCTTCTGATTCTTCATGTGCTCTCCCTTCTGCCTGAAACACTCTTCCATATAAACCACCAAACTCCTGGTAAGCATTCAAATCTCCACTGAAGACTTTCCTGAGCCACAGACACCCTGTGTCTGTCCACTGGCAGCCCCTCAGCAATGTCTACCTCTCCTTTGGAAACAGTTGTTACCCATGATTTTATCACCTCCTAGAATAAAGGTTTATATCTTCACTACTCTATACCTATTGAATAGACAATAAGATACTAAATCAATAATTATTGAAGAACCCAGCCTTTCCTAATTTTCCATCTTGCCAACTCTTATTTGTCTTTCTGATCTAAGCTCAGGTGTCACCGCTTCATGAAGTCCCCCATGACCCTGAGTTGGGTTCAGAACACCTGGATTCCCTCCATCCAAACACCTGTCTCACTGTGATGGAGAAGGTGCCGACTCCACATGGCAGCCTCGGTTTCTACACAGAACCCAGCACAGACTGACACCAAAAAGTAACTGTGGGGGGCAGGAATCCTGTGTCTCCTTCAGTGTTTAAACTGAAGCAGACAAATTGCAGTTCAGGTGAGCTTCTGAAATTATCTTAATAATTACAATTAATAATAAATAATAAACAGAAGGTAACCCTGATTGATTGACATGCTGAGGCCTAGCTGCCATCTGCCCGTGCATGGTGGAGCATGAAGAGCCTTGCAGGCAGTCAGGGCCATTCTCTGAGTTCTGAGTCCTCTCCCACTCGACTCCATGGCTCAGACAGACTCTTCAGCACCTTCTTACTCTGGAGTAGTTAGTTCATTTTGCTTGATCCAGGGACTACTGAGGCCTTCATACTGCTTGATCCAGGCACTACTGAGGCCTTCATAATGACTTCCAGTCACTGCCACTTCATGTCCTGATATCCAGAAACCAAGGCAGGAGCATGAGTGTCATTACAGGAAATATCCATGGAGAATAAGCAAGATGAACCCTAGTATGTCACATCAGAATCCTGAATGAATACAGTTCTCAGCCTGTGGTCACGATGCACTCTTGGTCCATAAACATTCACTGGATACACTCTGAGTGCCAAAGAAAAGGCAGAATGCTCTACGTCAAAGGACAACTCATTCTCATAATTTCTTTGAGAGGTAGATGTCATTATCCATGTTTTTAAGATAAAGACATTGAGACTGAGAAAGTTTAAGTAAATGTCATAGGACACCCAACCCCATGTTTGTATGACAGGGCATTCCGAAGCTATGCCCTGTTCAACAAAATCCTCTCGAATACAGGGCTTGCCATGTGTTTAACCATTGCCAAGACACCACAAAGGGGTGTCTTCCCACTGGACTGGCACTGTTCCTAGTTCTTTGCTTTACTCATTCATCATGACCCACTGAGTCCCAAAGAGACTCATCCTGAGAAGAAAGCCTCATTCTGAACTTCCCAAGAAGAGCCTGATGTAGGATCCTCAGCCGAGGAGCCCTGAGAAGCTGCTGTCTCCTGCCTGGAGCTGCCAGGCTGCTGAAGGGACAGCTTCTCTCTCGGGCAGCAGGGTTTCAGGGTTTCAGTGTTTCCCATCTTTGGCCCTCCTGTCTTCATGAGCTTTTTAAGTAGGTCTTACAACCAGCCACCCTGCACTCCATGGCAGGGAATGTGCGTAGGACTGTTGCTGTGCCCACACCACACCTGCCTCTCCCTGACTTTCTTCCATTCTTTCTTCCTCTAGTCACTGTAAGCATAGATTTTTCTCAGCTCACTCAGGTGGTCCCTTTTAGGGTCTTGCTTGGAATCTTGCCACATAAATATCATCCCAATATAGTGGGTGCCACATCCAGATTCCGTATTCCTCCAAGAACAAATAGAAACCAAAAGTTCTGTTTCAACCACACAACGAGCCTGGTTCCCCACTCTGTACTTTGAGTTCAGCCCTGGTGCTCTTCATTTGGTGCCCCTATGGCGCCAAGATCTGGCATTCACATATCTTCCCGTGTCCCCACAGAGTGTTCTGCTACATCAGCCTCTGGAAGGCCAGCAAGTGCTGGCTGCCTCCCACAGTGACTGAGGCTCGCCCTCCAGGATTTCTGAGTAACCCAACATGTTCACTCTGCAGTGGACTCACCTGTGAGCACTGCTGTCCTGGCCCTCATTCTCCCAGGAGGTGGGCAGGTACTCTCAGCTCTTCTTCTGAAGCCCTCTAAAAGGTTGTAGTTGCCACATCTCTGCTCTTGAAGGGGCAGTGAGTGAGAACTCTGTCTGGAAGTCTGAGTAGACAAAAGTGAGAGTAGATCTCAGGAGTGAGGAAGGAAGAGGACCCACAGGCAGGAGGTCAGAGTGAAGAGAGGTTCTGTGGGCAAAGTCTTCTTAGTACAAGTTTGAGAAAACAATTTCCAGGCAAGGATAGGATGGCCTGCCTTAGGGGAAGCTGTGCTGGGGCCCAAGGCACCTCTAGGAGCAAGGCGGGTGGACATCACACACGCACTTCTGTGTCTGTGCTTTGGGTCACTCCAAACATGCTATGACTTTGTTCCCATCAGCATGTAGACTGATATGGGGAAGTGTGTCCTATAAACTTGCCTTGGGAATTCTGGGCCCCTTTGCTGGCTGAGTGGTGTTGTCATGGAGGGTTGCTACTGATGAGCCAGGGACACAATTGTTAGTATGAGCCTTCCAGCATTTGGACACACACACAGGCACACATATGTGCATGTGCCACGTAGTTTTACAGCATTGACATATTCCAGAAATCATCTCATAATGCAGCCTGACTTGCATTGAAGATCTTTAATGATTTTATAATAACCATCCAAGAAAACTATAAAGTGGCTCTGCAGCATTTATAATGTTTATTTGAATATTTAATAGGGGTTTCTGGAAATCTATTTTATCCTGCATTACTCACACTGCTAAGTGATTGCTGCTTCATTTGGAGGGCAAGTACTTAGTAACCTTACTACACATAAAATGATTCTTCATAGAGCATATAGTTAAGCCTCAGCCAGGATGTCCTGAGGTGTGGGACTTGATATAAAGAGTATGGAGTGGGAATTTATATTAATAAAAACATTTGATTCCTGAGACAAGCCACCAACTCTTCTAACTCATGGGTCTGAAAAGATTGCCTCTTCATGGTGCCTCAAAACACAGCACAAACACACCACAAATATGGGTCAAAGAGGCCCACTTTTATGAGGTGATCTTCCTGGAGTGTGTTGAGAGCCAGATCAGCCTGGATCCTGGGAAGAGGCAATAATCAGACAAAATTTGGTGTGTTGGGGCTGAAAAAGAAGGGAATTGTGCTTTCTCTATTGCTTTCTTTCTCTGTGATTTCATAATAGGAAAGATAAAATCCACAGGTCAATTGCAGGATGGAGCCATAAGGAGAAATCAGGGAACACACTTATCGGCCTGCTTATGTGTGTACAAAAGTGTCTCCAGGGTGGAACCTTAAAACAGTACAAAGGCTGAGGACAGGTCATGGTGGGTCCTCACCCCTACACTCATGATTGCAAGACACCACTCAGGCTCATGGTGCAGCAACAAAGGGGTTTATTAACAAAGTGGAGATTGGGAAAAAAAAGAGTTGTTTTTTTTTTAAGATTTATATATTCATTTATTTATACAAGCACTGGGTACAGTCAGAAGCGCAGGAGGGTGAGAGAATTCACCAGAGACAGAGTGGGGAAGAGAACAGGCAGAATGATGAAACACAGTGCTGAGGGGAGCAGCGGGAGAGACAGAAGACGTCTGTCGTGCCATGTGGGACACTCGCTGGCACCCGGGAATTGAACCAGCGCTGCAGAGGCTGCGGGTAGCCTCATAGCCCAGCACTCAACCACTGCACCACCAGGGGAGGCCCGAAAAAAAGAGTTTCTAAGGCCACAAGTGGCCAGCTGTCCTAGCCCACAGTGTCCACAGTGTCCAGCAGTCCCAACCAAAGTCTGCTTGTACAAGATGGCATCCCTTTGATGAGGGCCTGGAGCCGGTTGCACACCTGTAAGTGGTGCACCAGGTTCCAACTCGCCATAACAACTGGAGGTAACCACAGGGGGTGCTGCTGAGATGGTGCCACAGCAACAAGCAGCACCTCTCTGGAGGCCGGGCTGGCCAGTGACAGATGCCACACTGGACAGTGCCAGAGACGATAGAGGAAGGTGGTCCTAGAGAATCGAACAATGGACCTCTCAGAGATACAGGTCAGTGTTGCTGGTCAGTACTGGTCAGCAGGCAATGGTGCCAGAGAACAGGCCCAGTATGACAGCCATTTGAGCGATGTTGGCATAATCCAACAGCAGACAGCCCTTTTGGAGACACTGGGCACAGGCCAGTGTTGCCATTCTACAGGTAATGCTAGGGCAGGGATGGGGGCAGGAGCAGCAGTAAGGATGCTGTTTGAAGTGGAGAGCAGATGAGAATGTCTGAGGAGGTCTGAGTGTTGATGAAACTTCCCAGTGAAGGTCTGGATCAGTTTTTCCAGAAGTTCCCACTACCCGTTCATCAGGTATCTGTAGGGACAGCAACAGCCAGGGTCAGAAGCTTTTGCAATCTGGGGAATTCTGGCCATTTGCCTCACTGACATCCAGTGCTCTTGGCAAGTAAAACATATTTGTTTGTAAATAGAGCAATGAAAACACCAGAGTTTGTGGAAGGTAAAGCATACCAGTTTTGGTCATCATAGACCTATGACTCACATTTTTGCCTTTTATAGCACAAACTTGTAGACAAATAAATCCTGAAGGACAAGGCAGGAGTGAGTAGAGGTAGCACTGTGGTGCCTGGGAGCTTGCAGGAGACTGCAGTGACTCCTGATGTGCTGGACAGAGGTCAGGAAGGACAGTGATCCCAAAGAGGGAAAGACTGGAAGTTAGGAGAGTTCATGGGACGCTCTGCTGAGGCCCAAGGGTGATGTGAGTGTCCTGGATGAACATAAGTTCCCCTGATAATAACCTTGACGTCCAGCAAGAAAACAGCTGGCTCTTTGGACGAATAAGCAACCCAACACCTGCTGGGGACAAAGCAGGCCTCTGCAGACTGCATCTTCGAGGTTCCTAGTCTAGAGGCTTCCCCTCTCCCAGTGATTACTTACAGGACCCTCTCCAACTATTATCATCTTTCTCTAAACAGGCATAGTTTGCCAAGGCCGTGCCAGGCCAATTTTAGACCTAGGGACCTGTAGGGACCAAGTGAGACTAGGCTGCCCTCGAGGACCCACCCACCCCGGTGGGCACACGCTGAAGTGGTGAGCAGATGATACACGTCCATGAAGTTTTAGATCTCTGGCACTCTTTGCGACAATGCCATCGGGTATTGTATATGCTATTGTCTGATGGTTCGTTTTGGCCTGGAAGATTAAGCAACTGCCAACCAAACCCCACTGTTGAGCATGATGCTGAGAGAATACAGAGGATGCAGGGCTGGCCTTGTCTGGCTTCATACTGGACCTTGCTTCAGTATTTTTAAGAAAAGAAAAGTGATTCTAAGTGTGTCCTAGCAGTGATGGGGAGATGGACAGCTGTTCTGCAAACAAACGAATGAATGTTGCACACAATGTGTGCATGCTACACTTATTAAATAAATGCAATTCACTGACATGTACTTTTAATCCTAATATACAGTATGATCCTTTGAAACTCAACCATGTCCTAACTGATCTTTAAAACCCAAATAAATATGCTGGCAAAGTTGATGCCGGTGTATACAGTAACAAGTGTCTGTTTCATGATGAGTATATAGGTAATGAAATGCATATACAGCTGGGCTGTGCATCTTTCAGTTCTGGAATATAACTGATGCTCCCCTTTAGCATCTCAAAGTGAAGCACATGAGCCTCCCATAACTGTCCTTTTCACCCCTATGGCACCCAAACCCTCCCACTGGTTATGTCCAGGACTTCCCCTGCTCTTAGGTGTTTCCAAAGACTCCAGGGCCAGGCACCATCCTGTCCGCCTGGGTCAGAGAATCTCAATGCCCAACAGCAGGTGTTCTGAAGACCTGGAAAAATTACTCACCACTCACTGTCCTGCCAAGACACAGACAGAGCTCAGAGACCCTCTGGGGCCCTCAGAGGCCACTGCCGCTGCTACTGCTGTCATGATGCTCCCCAATCTGGAGGCCCTCTTGCTGGCATCCTCCTACACCAGGTGCAGGCTGCCTGGGGACTCCAGCTTAGGCTGTCTGAGGATGTCTTTGGCACGACTTACAGCCATACCAGTGCCCTGGCCACCCCGGGGCCTGTAGAAGCCTGCCTTGTCAAAGCAGGCCCAGGCCCAGACTCAGACCCCAGGCTCAGACTCAGACCTAGATGTACTTTTGACCCTCTGCCCTTGGGCCAGTTCTTCGGCTACCGTGTTTCCTATCTTTCTAACCTCACCAGGATTCTTTTTTTTTTTTTTTTAATTTCAGGGCCCTCGATCCCCTCAGTGCATGGAACTTGCACAAGGTAGCAATCCCAGGCCGTCGGGGCCTACCCAGAACAGCAGTCACTCTGAATCTCGAGAAGAAGTGTAGGGGGCCTGTTTCTCTTCCCTTTCCTAGAGCCCATGGGCTCTACACGCTATGCCCACTGTTGCCAGGCAAACTGCCAGCTTGGCAAGGACATCACTGCATGACAGAGAATAAATCGGGTCCCTGACTTAGCAGGTTTCCACACTTTATTTAAAATTAGGATTGGTCTATTATAGTTTACATTTAATTTTGTTTTGTTTTACTGATTTATTTTTTTGGCTATTTATTTTCTCAACAATGTTTTTCATGGCTTTTCAAAAGACAACTGGAATAAAACGAGGTATCTTTTTCAATTCTACAGCCCAGGAAAGTGAACAGAGAGAGGTGCAATTTCACCCTTGCTCCTGCGGGGGGCAGATACTGTGCTGACCTGGAAAAGAGACCCTACCCCCTGGGGCCCGTCCAGGGTGGAGTAAGGCCCTCCAGCCACTGCCTGTACTTATCTGGGCACATCTTGCCATTTAGTGTATGCAGATGTGTCCAGCTTTACTCACTGGGGCCTGGAGGTGACAGCAGGATCCATGGCATTTACTGTATGACCCTGGCCATCCCATCAGCTCCCACTGGATGCACTGATCACACTGCAGGTAGAAGTTCTCATGAGCTGAAGCCGACTGGACAAACATGAACTGCAGTTTACAGTTGTTATTACTGGTCATACCTGGGAGAGGTCAGCACAGTCTCATCAAGTGTTGGCCCTTGAGATTACAGACAGATTTAAGACATAGAAACATGCTTGCGTTTGGGGAGGTGTAGAGCCCAGGCGTCCCAGTACCATTCCCTGTTTCCTGGGTACATTATACAAATGTTCCATCTTAATTCCTAATAGAAAAGTCAGATTATTAACCATCCTCACCTCACCACCACAGTCGTTAACATTTGCCATGTGCTCATTTTGATCTGCACATTCTGTTACTCATTGCCTCTCATCTGGTGTGGGACTATTATTATCTTACCTCTGTTCATCAGGTGAAGGAACTGAGAGGTGAAACACTTTGCTCAAGGTTAAAAGGGGAATGCAGGCCTGCCTGCCTGGTGGCGCGGGGGTTAAGACAGTGCTATCAAGCTATCACCAGTCACTACAGCACAAGTTCATCCCCAGCCCACCAGGGAAAAACCCACATGGTGCAGCAGACCTCTCCTGTCTCGCCTGCTGAGCAGTGTATTTCAATAGATCTGCCTGTTGTGTTCCCCACTCCCTCTGGTGAATCCTTTCACCCCCCCCACTCTGGTCTGTACCCCAGTTCTTGAATGCATAAATAAATAAATCTTAAAAAACAATAAAAGGGAGAATGCACACAGAAGGTGGGGCTGGGGTGTGTATGGCACCCAGGAAGAGCCAAACTCATTTGCCACTTCTGCTGGAGTCATGGTCAGAAGAGGAGCTGTCACCTATGGGAGGTGGGAGGGATTCAGGCAGGAGGCTCACAATCATATAGTGACTCAACAAGAGTCACTGTCCCCAGCCTCCTGCCTTATGACTTGTACTGTTTTCTTTCTTAGGTGTGACACATATAAAAACACCCCACACATGCACCACACCATACAGGCCACACATATATGTACACCATGTACATGCAAACACACCACATAAAACCCCAATACCTACACACTACATATTACACAGAGTACACTCACACCACACATACATGCACACACATACACATAAACACACACACAGACCCTTCAAGCATCACCTGACCACGTTGGACTCATGTGCTTCTCCTCTACACGTCTTAAAGTCCTGTCTTCTTCCCTCCTGCAGACCTTACCTCCCGGCAATAGATTGTAAGACCCTGAGAATAGTTACCATTCTCTGTGCATCTCGTAGACCCATAAATAACACAAGTCTTCCCAGAGGAGATAGCTGCAGTGATTTTTAACTTAATTAGCACATTCTTGGGTGAACAATAAAGAGGATATAGGCTGAATTCCGTGTATTTATTCATGGTTAACCAGCACACTGAGCTGTTGATCAGCCTCTGTTGTTTTTTGCAAAATGGTAGTAGTTTCTCTAGAAGATATGACCAGAAAAACAATGATAGAACATATTTGCAGGTTACTTAGCAAATACAACTTTAGGAGAATTGCTTTTGACAATATGAGGGGATGTAAGAAATATGTTGCTATGGAAACTGAAGGAAAGTAAAAATAATTTAGGCCAATCACACAAAGATAGACTCTCTTTCAGAGGAAGGATAAAAGTCTTCCCAATAAAATAACTTTCCCACTTAAGGAAATGTTTTCTTCTTTTCCTTATCTTCCCTGCTGTGCTGACTCAGGCACTGGAGCACAACAGAACAAGTGTCGTGAACCACCATGGAGCACAGACACAGATAAGACAGGATGCTTCAGCCCCTCGTTTGGCCACTCAGTAGAAACTACTGATCTGTTTTCCATTTCTATAATTTTGTTATTTCAAGAGTATTATATCCATTAAATAATATAGTTTGTAAAATGCAGAGATTAGATTTTTCAACTTAGCACAATTCCCTTGAAATTCAAATAATTTGTGGCAATAGCTTCTTGTTTTTATGACTGAGCTGAATTCTATGATATGGATGTATCACAGTTCTTTAATCATTTATCTTTGAAGATCAATTGGGTATTTTCTAGTTTGGGCTTTTATGAACAAAGATGTCAAGTTTCATTTTGTTTAATTTCCTTTGAGACTTTCTCTTTTACCCCAGGTTTACTTAGAGGTCTATTGCTTAAATTCCATGTTATAAGACATCATGCTATCTTTCTTTGATAGATTTCTAGCAGTTTCTTTTTTTAGAAGATTTATTGATTGATTTATTGATTTATTGACTGATTTATACATACATACATACAAGCACTGGGTACAGTCAGAAGCACAGTAGGGTGAGATAATTCACCAGAGCCAGAGTGGGGAACAGAACAGGCAGAAGGACTGAAGAACACTGCTGAGGGGAGCAGTGGGCTGCAGGAGAGGTCTGCGCGCCATGTGGGACCCTCCTCCGGTGGCCGGGGAGCAGCCGAATCGAGCTGGCACTGCAGAGGCTGTGGGCAGCTTCACAACCCAGCGCTCAACCGCTGTGCCACCGGGGAGGCCCTCTATTTTTTTCTTTTCTTTTTTTTTAATTTTTATTTTTTTTAAAGAGGCACATATTTTATTTGTTTGTTTATTTATTTGTTTGTTTGTTTATACATGCACTGGGTACAGTCAGAAGCGCCGGAGAGTGAGAGAATTCACCAGAGCCAGAGCGAGGAGCAGAGCAAGCAGAAGGACCGGAGTACACTGCTGAGGGGAGCAGCGGGCGGCGGGAGAGGTCTGTGTGCCATGCGGGACCCTCTTTCGGTGGCCAGGGAGCAACCAGGGATCAAACTGTCGCCACAGAGGCTGCGGGGAGCTTCGTTACCCAGCACTCAAACACTGCGCCACCGGAGAGGCCCTTTTTTTCCTTTTTTTTCCCTTTTGTCCCTTTTTCTTTTGCAGGTCAATGCAGCCAGAGAACAAGCCCTCCAACTACTGCACAATATACTAAATTTCAGTTTTCACAAGAGTTTACATCTGGCTTAATGAATACTAAGAGATATCAGCTGTGTACGTTTGTATGTTTCTGCTTTCCATTGATAGTTGTTCATTAAAAGGCATAATTTGAAATTAATAATTTAGTCTGGAAACTGTGTGCCTGTAGAGTTATAGGATTTGGAAAATACTTTTTATTTTACCTGGATTTATAAATTTCACAAGTAGGGTTTTACATCAGTGAAAGTTTGGTGGAAGGAAAATGGTTACTTTTGGAATGAGATAATATAGGACATGGGAAAGGTCATTTTGTCACCACTGTGCTGCTGAGTCTATCCAGAGCTTGGCATTTCAAATTGTCACTACTGGGTAATTAAAGCCATCCCCCTTAGTATTTAGGGCAAAGTTCCCCAGAAATCTAATTCAGGAAATAATGGTTGTCTTTTATTTCATTGATCAGAGGAAATTTTATGGAACATCCATGGAGCTGCTAAGCCACCCCACAAAATTTCTCCTTTTCTTTATGGGTAAGACATTAAACACACTTGCCTGCTGGGCATTTATCTGATGAATTCGAACTTAATGGGAAGTATTTTCACTTGAGGGACATATATAACCTTAATATGTAAATAGACATTAATATTGGGTTCTAAAATTTTGTGAGGCTTCTTAGGTATATACTATATTCTGATATAATATTGCTTGTCAATTATGATTATTGTAGTTTTGGAATTCCGTAGGTTATAATATTCAAAAAGTTTCCTGGTCAATATTATCAGATTTTTAAAAAAAA
>NW_023601851.1:9650175-9681450 GCF_014898055.3 Talpa occidentalis | reverse complement strand
TTTGCAAAAAACAACAGAGGCTGATCAACAGCTCAGTGTGCTGGTTAACCATGAATAAATACACGGAATTCAGCCTATATCCTCTTTATTGTTCACCCAAGAATGTCTAATTAAGTTAAAAATCACTGCAGCTATCTCCTCTGGAAGACTTTGTGTTTATTTATGGGTCTACGAGATGCACAGAGAATGGTAACTATTCTCAGGTCTTACAATCTATTGCTGGGAGGTAAGGTCTTGCAGGAGAAAGAAGACAGGACTTAAGACGTGTTATAGGAGAAGCACATGAGTCCAACGTGTCAGGTGATGCTTGAAGGGTCTGTGTGTGTGTGTGTATGTGATGTGTGTGCATGTATGTGTGTGAGTGTACTCTGTGTAATGATGTAGTGTGTAGGTATTGGGGTTTAGTGGTGTGTTTGCATGTAACATGGTGTACATATATGTGTGGCCTGTATGGTGTGGTGCATGTGTGGGGTGTTTTTATATGTGTCACACCTAAGAAAGAAAACAGTACAAGTCATAAGGCAGGGGCTGGGGACAGTGACTCTTGTTGAGTCACTATTATGATTGTGAGCCTCCTGCCTGAATCCCTCCCACTCCCATAGGTGACAGCTCCTCTTCTGACCATGACTCCAGCAGAAGTGGCAAATGAGTTTGGCTCTTCCGGTGCCATACACACCCCAGCCCCACTTCGGTGTGCATTCTCCCTTTATTGCTTTTTAAGATTTATTTATTTATGCATTCAAGAACTGGGGTACAGACCAGAGGGGGTGGGGTGAAAGGATTCACCAGAGGGAGGGGAACACAACAGGCAGACTATTGAAATACATGCTCAGCAGGCGAGACAGGAGAGGTCTGCTGCACCATGTGGGTTTTCCCTGGTGGGCTGGGGATGAACTTGTGCTGTAGTGACTGGTGATAGCTTGATAGCACTGTCTTAACCCCGCGCCACCAGGCAGGCAGGCCTGCATTCCCCTTTTACCTGAGCAAAGTGTTCACCTCTCAGTTCCTTCACCTGATGAACAGAGGAAGATAATAAGTCCCACACCAGATGAGAGGCAATGAGTAACAGAATGTGCAGATCAAAATGAGCACATGGCAAATGTTAACGACTGTGTAGGTGAGTGAGATGGTTAATAATCTGACTTCTCTATTAGGAATTAAGATGGAACATTTGTATAATGTACCCAGGAAACAGGGAATGTACTGGGACGCCTAGGCTCTACACCTCCCCAAACGCAAGCATGTTTCTATGTCTTAAATCTGTCTGTAATCTCAAGGGCCACACTTGATGAGACTGTGCTGACCTCTCCCAGATATGACCAGTAATAACAACTGTAAACTGCAGTTCATGTTTGTCCAGTCGGCTTCAGCTCATGAGAACTTCTACCTGCAGTATCAGTGCATCCAGTGGAGCTGATGGGATGCCCAGGGTCATACAGTAAATGCCATGGATCCTGCTGTCACCTCCAGGCCCCAGTGAGTAAGGCTGGACCACATCTGCATACACTAAATGGCAAGATGTGCCCAGATAAGTACAGCAGTGGCTGGAGGGCCTTACTCCACCCTGGACGGGCCCCAGGGGGTAGGGTCTCTTTTCCAGGTCAGCACAGTATCTGCCCCCCACAGGAGCAAGGGTGAAATTGCACCTCTCTCTGTTCACTTTCCTGGCTGTAGAATTGAAAAAGATACCTCGTTTTATTCCAGTTGTCTTTTAAAAGCCATGAAAAACATTGTTGAGAAAAAAATAGCAAAAAAATAAATCAGAAAACAAAACAAAATAAATGTAAACTATAATAGACATCCTAATTTTAAATAAAGTGTGGAAACCTGCTAAGTCAGGGACCCGATTTATGCTCTGTCATGCAGTGATGTTCTTGCCAAGCTGGCAGTTTGCCTGGCAACAGTGGGCATAGCGAGTAGAGCCCATGCTCTAGGAAAGGGAAGAGAAACAGGCCCCTACACTTCTTCTCGAGATTCAGAGTGACTGCTGTTTCTGGGTAGGCCCCGACGGCCTGGGATTGCTACCTTGTGCAAGTTCCATGCACTGAGGGGATCGAGGGCCCTGAAATTAAAAAAAAAAAAAAAAAAAAAAGAATCCTGGTGAGGTTAGAAAGATAGGAAACATGGTAGCCGAAGAACTGGCCCAAGGGCAGAGGGTCAAAAGTACATCTAGGTCTGAGTTCTGAGCCTGGGTCTGAGTCTGGGCCTGGGCCTGCTTTGACAAGGCAGGCTTCTACAGGCCCCGGGGTGGCCAGGACACTGGTATGGCTGTAAGTCGTGCCAAAGACATCCTCAGACAGCCTAAGCCGGAGCCCCCAGGCAGCCTGCACCTGGTGTAGGAGGATGCCAGGAAGAGGGCATCCTGGTGGTTGGAGGATGCCAGCAGGAGGGCCTCCAGATTGGGGAGCATCATGACAGCAGTAGCAGCGGCAGTGGCCTCTGAGGGCCCCAGAGGGTCTCTGAGCTCTGTCTGTGTCTTGGCAGGACAGTGAGTGGTGAGTAATTTTTCCAGGTCTTCAGAAACACCTGCTGTTGGGCATTGAGATTCTCTGACCCAGGCGGACAGTATGGTGCCTGGCCCTGGAGTCTTTGGAAACACCTAAGAGCAGGGGAAGTCCTGGACATAACCAGTGGGAGGGTTTGGGTGCCATAGGGGTGAAAAGGACAGTTATGGGAGGCTCATGTGCTTCACTTTGAGATGCTAAAGGGGAGCATCAGTTATATTCCAGAACTGAAAGATGCACAGCCCAGCTGTATATGCATTTCATTACCTATATATACTCATCATGAAACAGACACTTGTTACTGTATACACCGGCATCAACTTTGCCAGCATATTTATTTGGGTTTTAAAGATCAGTTAGGACATGGTTGAGTTTCAAAGGATCATAATGTATATTAGGATTAAAAGTACATGTCAGTGAATTGCATTTATTTAATAAGTGTAGCATGCACACATTGTGTGCAACATTCATTCGTTTGTTTGCAGAACAGCTGCCCATCTCCCCATCACTGCTAGGACACACTTAGAATCACATTTCTTTTCTTAAAAATACTGAAGCAAGGTCCAGTATGAAGCCAGACAAGGCCAGCCCTGCATCCTCTCTATTCTCTCAGCATCATGCTCAACAGTGGGGTTTGGTTGGCAGTTGCTTAATCTTCCAGGCCAAAACGAACCATCAGACAATAGCATATACAATACCCGATGGCATTGTCGCAAAGAGTGTCAGAGATCTAAAACTTCATGGACGTGTATCATCTGCTCACCACTTCAGCGTGTGCCCACCGGGGTGGGTGGGTCCTCGAGGGCAGCCTAGTCTCACTTGGTCCCTACAGGTCCCTAGGTCTAAAATTGGCCTGGCACGGCCTTGGCAAACTATGCCTGTTTAGAGAAAGATGATAATAGTTGGAGAGGGTCCTGTAAGTAATCACTGGGAGAGGGGAAGCCTCTAGACTAGGAACCTCGAAGATGCAGTCTGCAGAGGCCTGCTTTGTCCCCAGCAGGTGTTGGGTTGCTTATTCGTCCAAAGAGCCAGCTGTTTTCTTGCTGGACATCAAGGTTATTATCAGGGGAACTTATGTTCATCCAGGACACTCACATCACCCTTGGGCCTCAGCAGAGCATCCCATGAACTCTCCTAACTTCCAGTCTTTCCCTCTTTGGGATCACTGTCCTTCCTGACCTCTGTCCAGCACATCAGGGGTCACTGCAGTCTCCGGCAAGCTCCCAGGCACCACAGTGCTACCTCTACTCACTCCTGCCTTGTCCTTCAGGATTTATTTGTCTACAAGTTTGTGCTATAAAAGGCAAAAATGTGAGTCATAGGTCTATGATGACCAAAACTGGTATGCTCATGCTAACAATTGTGTCCCTGGCTCATCAGTAGCAACCCTCCATGACAACACCACTCAGCCAGCAAAGGGACCCAGAATTCCCAAGGCAAGTTTATAGGACACGCTTCCCCATATCAGTCTAAATGCTGGTGGGAACAAAGTCATAGCATGTTTGGAGTAACCCAAAGCACAGATGCAGAAGTGTGTGTGTGATGTCCACCCGCCTTGCTCCTAGAGGTGCCTTGGGCCCCAGCACAGCTTCCCCTAAGCCAGGCCATCCTAGCCTTGCCTGGAAATTGTTTTCTCAAACTTGTACTGAGAAGATTTTGCCCAAAGAACCTCTCTTCACTCTGACCTCCTGCCTGTGGGTCCTCTTCCTTCCTCACTCCTGATATCTACTCTTACTTTTGTCTACTCAGACTTCCAGACAGAGTTCTCACTCACTGCCCCTTCAAGAGCAGAGATGTGGCAACTACAACCTTTTAGAGGGCTTCAGAAGAAGAGCTGAGAGTACCTGCCCACCTCCTGGGAGAATGAGGGCAAGGAAAGCAGTGCTCACAGGTGAGTCCACTGCAGAGTGAACATGTTGGGTTACTCAGAAATCCTGGAGGGCGAGCCTCAGTCACTGTGGGAGGCAGCCAGCACTTGCTGGCCTTCCAGAGGCTGATGTAGCAGAACACTCTGTGGGGACACGGGAAGATATGTGAATGCCAGATCTTGGCACCATAGGGGCACCAAATGAAGAGCACCAGGGCTGAACTCAAAGTACAGAATGGGAAACCAGGCTAGTTGCGTGGTTGAAACAGAACTTTTGGTTTCTATTTGTTCTTGGAGGAATACGGAATCTGGATGTGGCACCCACTATATTGGGATGGTATTTATGTGGCAAGATTCCAAGCAAGACCCTAAAAGGGACCACCTGAGTGAGCTGAGAAAAATCTATGCTTACAGTGACTAGAGGAAGAAATAATTGAAGTAAGTCAGGGAGAGGCAGGTGTGGTGTGGGCACGGCAACAGTCTTACGCACACTCCCTGCCATGGAGTGCAGGGTGGCTGGATGTAAGACCTACTTAAACAGCTCATGAAGACAGGAGGGCCAAAGATGGGAAACACTGAAACCCTGAAACCCTGCTGACTGAGAGAGAAACTGTCCCTTCAGCAGACTGGCAGCTCCAGGCAGGAGACAGCCGCTTCTCAGGCTCCTCGGTTGAGGGTCCTACGCCAGGCTCTTCTTGGGAAGTTCAGAACGAGGCTTTCTTCTCAGGATGAGTCTCTTTGGGACTCAGTGGGTCATGATGAATGAGTAAAGGAAAGAACTAGGAACAGCGCCAGTCCAGCGGGGAGACACCCCTGTGTGGTGTCTAGGCAATGGTTAAACACATGGCAAGCACTGTATTCGAGAGGATTTTGTTGAACAGGGCATAGCTTCAGAATGCCCTGTCATACAAACATGGGGTTCGGTGTCCTATGACATTTACTTAAACTTTCTCAGTCTCAATGTCTTTATCTTAAAAATATGGATAATGACATCTACCTCTCAAAGAAATTATGAGAATGAGTTGTCCTTTGACGTAGAGCATTCTGCCTTTTCTTTGGCACTCGGCATGCATCCAGTGAATGTTTATGGACCAAGAGTGTATCGTGACCACAGGCTAAGAACTGTATTCATTCAGGATTCTGATGTGACGTACTAGGGTTGATCTTGCTTATTCTCCATGGATATTTCCTGTAATGACACTCATGCTCCTGTCTTGGTTTCTGGATATCAGGACATGAAGTGGCAGTGACTGGAGGTCATTATGAAGGCCTCAGTAGTGCCTGGATCAAGCAGTATGAAGGCCTCAGTAGTCCCTGGATCAAGCAAAATGAACTAACTACTCCAGAGTAAGAAGGTGCTGAAGAGTCTGTCTGAGCCGGGGAGTCGAGTGGGAGAGGACTCAGAACTCAGAGAACGGCCCTGACTGCCTGCAAGGCTCTTCATGCTCCACCATGCACGGGCAGATGGCAGCTAGGCCTCAGCATGTCAATCAATCAGGGTTACCTTCTGTTTATTATTTATTATTAATTGTAATTATTAAGATAATTTCAGAAGTTCACCTGAACTGCAATTTGTCTGCTTCAGTTTAAACACTGAAGGAGACACAGGATTCCTGCCCCCCACAGTTACTTTTTGGTGTCAGTCTGTGCTGGGTTCTGTGTAGAAACCGAGGCTGCCATGTGGAGTCGGCACCTTCTCCATCACAGTGAGACAGGTGTTTGGATGGAGGGAATCCAGGTGTTCTGAACCCAACTCAGGGTCTTGGGGGACTTCAAGAAGCGGTAACACCTGAGCTTAGATCAGAAAGACAAATAAAAGTTGGCAAGATGGAAAATTAGGAAAGGCTAGGTTCTTCAATAATTATTGATTTAGTATATTATTGTCTATTCAATAGGTATAGAGTAGTGAAGACATAAACCTTTATTCTAGGAGGTGATAAAATCATGGGTAACAACTGTTTCCAAAGGAGAGGTGGACATTGCTGAGGGGCTGCCAGTGGGCAGACACAGGGTGTTTGTGGCTCAGGAAAGTCTTCAGTGGAGATTTGAATGCTTACCAGGAGTTTGGTGGTTTATATGGAAGAGTGTTTCAGGCAGAAGGGAGAACCCATGAAGAATCAGAAGCGTGAAGAATTTTTGGCAATTTCAAGGAAGTGAAAGAAACTCAGTCTATACAGAGTAGAGCGGAGGGGAGGGTGAAAGAGGAGGGCCAGGAAGGGCCTGACCATGACAGTTTTTGAATCCAAGTGAAGCTTCAGGGACAGGTGGAAGCATTCTAAACATGGCAGTGATGTTTAGATTTCTGGATTTAAAAGAATACTTTGGGCTCTGTTAGGGAAAATGAATTGAGGTGAGACTGGCAGTAACTTCACTCTCCAGGACAGGTCTACTGGTTCAAGGGGAGCGAGGAATCCTTTTAAGTATTCACTTTAGTAATTAGGATGGTGGTGGTCTGTCTGAGCCTCGGTAGGGGCAGTGGATATTGAGATTGAAAATGGTTATGCTGACATTTGTACCATCAGTTAGGTTAGAGAAAGATTTAAACCCAAAACTGCATATCACAAATCCTTAAATGCTTTCAAGGATAATCTTTCACCAATGAACATGCTTCTTCCTGTCAGCATATTGCAGAAGGAGGAGTGGCAGGTGAATCAGCCTTCCTGCACAAAGTGAGTGACAGTGGCATCAACTGTGCATGTGTCACCTGTCCCGCTGCCTCACTCCCATTGGCAGGGTTTCCCGAGGCCCCAGGTTTCTCCGTCATCACGGATGCTACCCGCAGTGTGTGGTCTTAGACCCTGACTGAACTCAGTGGCAGGTGCTGGTGGTCAGTTGCACAGGAGCACATCCTCAGTTGCACACGAGCTGCCAAAGTGACCAACAATCTGCCCCAACCTGGTCAAACTCAGCCAAAGTGAGGCTCATGACACTCTGCTTTATTCTTTGCAAACCAGTGTCAGAGCAACAGGGCCTGACATTTCATCTTGCTAATAGTGGTCAAATTTAATTAATGTTTAAAATATTTTATGCTCAGGAATTGATCAATTTAAAATTATTTCCAATTAATCTGTTATTTTAAACCAGACATTCCTTGCCAGGACAGAGACTGTTGGTGCAAAGAAATGCTCACCTCCAGCCTCCATAGTGATCAGGTGGGGTCACAGTGCTGCTTGGGTCACAGGGGGTTGTAGCCACGTGTGGTATAAACCACTACCTGGTCTAGACCTAAAACATATTCCACCGGGTCCTCTAGCTTTCTCCTACTCTTCTGTGATGAGGCCCACCCTAGATTCCCTGTGCCAGCTGACAGAACTGCAAGGGGATAGAAGCCCACCTAAGTCCCTTGAAATTTGCTTGAGTGAGAAATAAATTGTTCCTTTGTTATACCAGTGGATTTGGGGCCTTATGAACATAGCACAGCATATCAAGACTAACATGCCTTTGCAACCCTAATTACAGCTGGTATGACTATTTATTTTCTAAAGTGAAATTTGCCTCCACTGTTTTGAGAGGACCCATATTCAGGATGTACCTGCTCTTTGCCACATTTTAGAAAAAGCATGGTTATAATGAAAGCATTTTAACTCCCATGGGGCCATCCAGGAAGTATGATAATGATGCCTGAACATTGGACTTGGGCAAGGAAAAAGGCAGATATGATGATGTAGTGTTTTCCTTAGGAGAGAGAAATCTGGAGAGAAAGTCCAGCCATTTCTGATTTGCTTAGCTTTGATTTTGTAGAACATGAGAAGAAATGAACAATTCCATGTTGGAATGCTGGTTTAAGGTACCTGTATATACCCTTGTTCAGAATCCAGTACAATTTTGGATACACAAGCTTAAAACATAGACAAGGAATTGGTACTGGAATGATAGAATTTGGGTTGTCAATGTATAAATTGAAGGCATCAGACTAACTAGCTCGCCTCAAAAGAACAAAAATTAAGAAAGACAAAATCATAAGCTAGAACCCTAGGAATGTTTACAGCAAGCAAGCAGATACTTTGCAGAGGTTGTGAAGGAGGCAGAAATATGTGTGTGAGAAACAAGGTAATGTGGTGTCGAGGTAACCTAGAAAACAAGGAGGAGGTGAACAACCCTGTTGCCTTCTGGTGGAGATCTGGATTGAAAACCAAGCGCTGTCAGACCTGAAGAAGCTGATAGGGCCCAGCAGGGCAGCATGGATGGAACCAGTGCAGGGGATGCCCTGTCCTGAGGGGTGACTGGGAGGCTGGTGACATTTCCAGGAGTCCGGCTACCATAAGTCATAGGAATGAAAGTAAAATGATTTACAACTGAGGCAGAATTCTTTTTTTTAAGAGAAGGGTGAGTCATGTTCCCATGCCAGTGGGAAGGAAGAGACAAGGTAACAGGAGCATGTCACTGAAGCAGGCAGGGCAGGGGCAAAGACAGGGAAAGGCTCTGGGCTAGACACACTCACAGTGTGGGCGCCTGGGACGTTCCCCATGAGAGGAGTCAAATCTCATTGTGAAGAAGGATGTCCGCCAGAGGGGAAGAGATGGAGAGGAAACTTGGGGAAGCCTTCAAGGGAGCTGGGGAGACAGCTTTTAAGGCAACATAGAAGCCTTGTTCTCACAGTTAAGGCTGGAAACATAAATTTGCAGTGCAACAGTCCACATAGTCTTCTGTTTTTCTAAAATTATGCTGAACAAGATGTTTGTGAAAGTGACAACAGCAGACACTGAAATATTATGGGATTGCGGTTTTACTGAATTAGTGTGAATGATAAAAAGAGGCACAGAAGTGAGGACAAAGGAGGCAAACTGAGCTGGAGGTCCTAGTTCTCAGGTGATAGAATCACTTTCTCCACGGACAGCACTTTTACAGCAGCCATTGTCCCCTCTCCCCTTTATAAGAATTAAGAACAGAAGATTTCATTCCTTTAACATTTAAGAGACAAATCTGATGTGGTAAAAAATAATCTTGAGACTCTGCTGTAATGGAAATTAGACTCATATATTATCTGCTCATCCATTAATCTATCCATCTTTAACCCGTCCCTCAAGATGACTGTGCACCCTCTGCTGTAAACAGTTCCCTGAGAGAACAGAAGTGGATAGTGTGGGCCACGTCTTCTGCCCTTGAAGTAACTTGAAAGACAACACCCGTCCTTTCTCTCAGGCCTCAGAGATAGCATCAGGTTTTCTCCAAAAGCCTGTCAATCTGCAGCTACACCTTGTCTGTCACTCTGCAAGAGCACATGTGATGCCTCCTGTCTCTTCAGTACAGTCTGACTTCATAATGTTAAGCGGACTCGAACAATCATCGCCAATTATTTCATGTCAAAGCATTGATGAGATATTTTCTGATCAGTTCATTTCTTCATAAAAATAGGATCACAAAACAATTGGGATTAAAATGAAGTTGCTGCAACATTCCAGACTGTGAACCTGCATTGTGTTGAGTCCGTGGTAGGTGCTCGGTAAGTTCTCAGTATCTATAAATAGCTTCATGGTTTGCAAATATGGCTTTTTCAATGGAGTTACAGTGTCTAAAAGTACTAAAAGTAGAAACATACAACATCAAGTTCCACTGTTTGTAGTAATTCAGCGAACTTGGCAGGTAAAGGATGGTCAGATCAGGAGGAATTTTAGTTTCCTTACTGTAGTGGCAGGAAGGGCCAGTGCAGGTTTTCTATGATTGGAGCAGACAGTAAAGGAGAGTCCTGGAGCCCTTGGTGGCTCTCCAGGCTTTTAGTGCCATTTTACCAGGTACACAACAGACAGGGGTGCCAGGGGTCCAGGAGGGTGGCAAGCCTTCCAGCCCCCAGCAAGTCTTCAGTCTTTCTGGGTTCTCTGGCCTTCTCTCGCGGCCTCTGCTTCTCTGCTATTTCTCCTCATTCTCTTCTGGTAGTTTTGGTCTGCTCTGCTGCATCCCTGTGACGCCGCCCTTATAAGCACCATCTCAGCCCAGGTTAATCCCACCTTGATATGGCCACACCCCACTCCAGGTGCCCGCCATGAGGCATGCATTCAGGGCCACAAGGATCCATCATCAATCCTAATGGCGGGAGGGCAATTATTCACACTAAACTTACAATCCTGAACTTTTATGATTCTAGGAAATTCTGATACTAGGAAAATGGGAATTGAAGTGAGCAAAATCTGGATTTCATTTTGGAATCTCAGATAGGTAGGTGTAGGTGGCCCTGCTGAATTGCCTCTAAAGGAACTCGAGGGAGTCATAATCCTCGCAGCAGGCATATAAAATTGTAAGCATTTGGGTAAATACCTAGAAGTGGAGTTGCTGGATCCTATGGAAGCTCTGTCTTTAGTAGGTCAAAAAATCTCCACACATCTCTCCATAGTGGTTGGACCAGTTTGCACTCACACGAGCAGTGCAGGAGAGTTCCCTTTTATCCACATCCTCACCAACATTTGTTGTTGCTAGTTTTTTTTAAATATGTGCCATGCTCACTGGTGTTAGGCGGTATCTCATTGTAGTTTTGATTTGAAGTTCCCTGGTTACAAGTGATGTTGAACATTTTTTCATATGCCTGTTGGCCATTTGCATTTCCTCTTTGGAGAGGTATTTACCCAAATGACACAGAAACATTAATTCCAAAGTGCACCTGCACCCCTATGTTTATAGCAGCACTATTTACAATAGCTAAGCTATGGAAACAACCCAAATGCCCCAAAAATGGATGACTGGATCAAGGAGATGTGGTACATATACACCATGGAATATTACTCAGCAATCAAAAAAGATAAACTCTTGCCATTTGCAGCAACATGGATGGAGCTGGAAGGAATCATGCTCAGCAAAATAAGCCAGAAAGAAAAAGAAAAAAATACCGGATGGCCTCACTGATAGCAGAAATTTAGAAACCTAAATAAGGGACCAGGAAAAAGACTGATTAATACAAAGTAAAAATCAAAATCAACAAGCAACCATAAACCAGAGATACACTATGGGAAGGGGTGGCAGGGAGAGGAAGGATTAGGGTCATAATAAGGGGGTGCAATTGTATGAGGAATATAACCAAAATGATAATGCATGCATTGTGCAAATATGAAAATGATGTAAGAATTATATAAAATAAAATATTAATTTAAAAAATGAAAATAAAAAAAAAAGAAAAACAAAAAAAAATAAAATTGTAAGAAGAGGATATTGTTCTCGCCAATACCCAGGTGAAGCCAATACTGTCCTGTTGGGACAGCTGTTCTGATGAGAAGAGAGTCTTGTCTGCGGTCAGTCTGGTCTCCTGTCCTGGACACACAACACAGGATAATGAGCACTGAGTGCTACCTGGCATGCACTTGCTGAGGAACTGTGGACACATGATCCAGACTTGGTAAGTCAGCACCTTTGGGAATCTGCCCTGGAGGAAGCGCAGCAGACAACCTACACACAGGCTTGAGCACTGTTGACAGGCCCAGCACCACTGAAGCCTTGTCGTGGAATCAGCATGAACTTGAGATTTCGGCTTCTGCTTGTCCACATCCTCTGTGTGTGGTTCGGGGTTCATCCCCTCAGTGCACTTGACTCCTTTTTTCCTTGATGACAACCAAACTGCTTTAACTTCAGAATGACCAGTGAGGAAGAACACTTGAAGGGGTCTGAAAATGGGGAATGTTGCCAGAATCTGGGGCCTAAATTTAGGTGTATTGCTGAGGTGAAAGGGTGACTCTTTGTCTAGAATTTGAGGTGAATGTTCACTTGGTGTGGGGGTTTCCTATGGTCAACTAACCTCTGTGATAAGAAGGTCAGTGTCAGGACAAGCTGAAAGGGAGTCCAGCCATGCGGGTCAGTGCCAGGGCTTTCGGGAACGCAGTCCCACTGTGCCAAGTGATGGTGTAAAGCAACCAACCCATTCCGGGCAGGTTTATGAATGGTTCTAGCAGCCACATTCTCTTCGCCGTTGTTTGTAGTCACCACACTCCTTTGTACACTCCACTCCTCCACCCTTAACACCGCACTACCACCACACCACACTCTGCTGCACCACCCTTATAAATCAGTCTCTTAGCTCAGGTGTACCCACTTCAGGTGCCCGCCATCAGGCATGCATTCAGGATCACAGGGTTCCCTCATCTATCCTGATGGCGGGAGGGCAGAAAAGCCTGCTAACTTTTACCTTACCCTACAGATGGGAAGGGCTTCAGACAGCTTCCCAGAGACCAGGGAGTGCCCTCAGTGGAGTGGTGCAGACAGAGTACAGATAATCTTCCAGGAAATCTTAGAAGGCTATGATTTGCAGGCCTGTGACCTCTAAGTCCCCCTCCAGTTTTATAGCTCATCATTTACAACCCTATTACCAAGCTAACCAGCCACAGAGTGAGGTTGTTACTTTATATAATAATTTGCCATAAATACTTCAATGCTAACCTCGGTGCATTAAAGATCTCTAAAGATTTCTTCTATCTAAATACAAATTCCATTGGGAATTACTAGGTTGTGAGGAACCTTGTTAACTCCCTAACAAGAGTTAAAGGGAAAACAGATGTCACCCTGAAAGCTTAGTTCCTTTTTACATCTCTTTGAAAGAGTCAGTCAGTGTCGCTGTTCAAGTCAGAGCCCTTTGCTTCCTGCAGCAGATCCTGCAGGGGACATCGGGTGTGGGATCCAGCACTTAGGTCTCGGAGCATTTGAGGAGCCAGAGCAGGTGGGGGCAAGGTTGGTGTGAGGACCCTGAGCGAAGGTGCCCACAGGTCCTGCGGATGGGTGGGTGGAGGGGCCCTGATGAATGGTCTCTCTAAGGAACTCGAGGGAGTCATAGTCCTCGCAGCTGGCAGAGCCTCATCCCACCATATTGCCAGCTGGGCTGATGAGAAGAGGCTTGTCTGTGGTCAGTTTGGTCTCCTGTCCTGGCCATATCTTCTAGGTTTGGAAGATGTGAGGAAATGTCTGTCCCTCTGGCAGATGAAGACAGCAGACCCTAGAGGAGCAGGGGTTGGGGTTCAGTGACACAACAGATCCGGTCAGGGTGTCTGCATGTCCCTCTCATGAGGACTAAGGAGGTGCTCTACAAAGGTGACCACCGAGTGATTCCACCAAGTTCAATATTCATGTCTCGCCTCATCACAGCCAGGGATACACCTCATCTTGACTTGGAAACAAACCAACTTATGCACTGTGAAAAAAAATAGTGTCATCTTCTGTCTGTGAAGTATTTTATACAGTATAGAAAGAAAACAAATCTGTCTCATTTGTTTCCTGACCTTATACATAGTCCTTGAGGTGCACATTCTGGATCACTGAATTGGTAGAAAATTAGTGGTTGGAAAGTGAAAAATAAGCTTTGCAGTCAGGTGTATTTGGGAAACTTATTTAGGATTCTTTGCTACAGAGTTGCTTGGATAATAGTCTTTCAAAACAGGATGGGGACATTCAGTATTAACTGGTTACACATCTCAAAGAATTAGTGTTCTTTGGAAAATTCTAACTTTGAAATTTAAATCAAAGTAAAAAAAGAAAATAAACTATTACTGAAATTCATAGATATGGCAATAGGTAAACATAAAACATTTACATAATAAATTAGATAATTTTCTTCAGCACTTAATCCAGAGCAAAATAAATGCAGATAATAAGATTATAGATTAACTGTCTCACTGGAACTTATTAAGTCCTAAATTTTGTGTATTGATGGAACTTTGATCTATATAGAATCATGAAAGAATGAACTTAGACTAGCTTTGAATGACAAAGAAAGCAAGATTAATTCACATGATAAGCTGGAAGTATAAGGCAACTTCCTTGACTAGCTATAAAATTTCTACAAAAATCTAAATCTAAAATCATACTTAATAACAAGAAACTGGATGCCACTTAAAATTAGGAACAGGACCTCCCTTATGGTGCAGGGGTTAAAGAGAAAGGTGCAAGCTATTGTCAGCAACTGCTGCACGAGTTCAATTCCTGGCCAGGTAGCTACACGCATGGTGCAGAAAACCTCTCCTGACTCCCCACTGCTCCCCTCAGCAGTGTGTTTCAGTCAGTCTTCCTGTTCTGCTCCCCACTCTGTCTCTGGTGAATATTCTCACCCCCACACCCTTGGTCTACACCCCAGTGCTTGTGTGCATAAATGAATCTTAAGAAAAAATAAATAAAACTGGGAACTAATTAAAGCTGTCTCTTATCATCGATTCTATTCAGTATTGTACTGGAAAGTTCTAGATAACGAAATAAACAAGAAGAAAGCAAAATATAATGTAGACTGATAAAAGAAAAATAAAACTATACTTATGCCCAGATGCCATTATTTTCAATGTAGAAAATATCAAATAATCCACAAAAATCTCCTGGAATTAATAAATGATTAAACAGTAGTATAAATACAAAATATTCTTATTAAAAAATAATCATTAGGAAAACATGCAACCCAGGGCTTCCCTGGTGGCCTAGGTTAAGCCTCAGTGCTCTCAACACTGCAGCCTGAGTTGGATCCCTGGCCAGGGAGCTAGCCATGTGTAGCACAGACCTCTTCTGTCTCGCCAGCTGTTCCCCTCAGCAGTTTATTTCAGTCAATCCACCTGTTCTGCTCCCCACTCTGTCTCTGGTGAATCTTCTAATCCCCCCACCTCTGGCCTGTACCTCAGATGTTTCATGGATAAATAAATAAATAATTTTTAAAAATAAAAGATCTGAACAGACACTTCACCATAGTATCCACATGATAAACAGGTGCATAGAAAGATTTTAAATATAATGTCATCAGAGAATTTAAAAGAGAATTATATCACCACATACCTATTAAAATGACAAAATTCCCAAGCACAACAACCCCAAGTTCTCGTGAGGATGTGTAGCAACAGAAATTCCTCATTATTGATGGGATTGCAAAATGGCACCACCGCTTGGGAAGATGGTTTGAAATTGTATCTATACAAACTGTTTTGTTCTTATAAAACTAAACATACTCTTACTATATGATCCATAAATTGTCCTCACTGGTATTTATTCAAGTAAATTTTTAAAAGTAGTCCTACAGAAAAACCTGCATAGAAATGTTTGTACAGGCTCTATCCATAATTACTAAAACTTGGAAGCAACCAAGATAGTCTTTAACAGATGAACTGATAAGCTGTAGTATATTCAGACAATGAGCTATATAGCTCAGTGGTCAAAAAAAAAAAGTTATCACATACATATATACATATACTTGTGCCTTGAAAACATATATATGTGTGTGTAAGTTATTCCTTTATCAAATGATATAAAATAAACAACAGAGTAAAACCTAATGTAAAATATGGACCTTAAAGATAATGTATCAATAATGGTTCATCAATTGTAACAGCTGAACCACAGCAATGCAAGATATTAATAAGAAGGAACACTGTTTTTGGAAGTTTGAGGGGATGTATGGGAACTACGAGATTTCCACTCAATTTTTCTCCAAATATTAACTCATAAAATAAAGTCTATTAATTTAAAAACTACAAAATAAATAATTGAAATTTACTGAGACGTGGCGTGGCAGTGAGTGAACAAAACATATTTTTACCACATTTAGTAAGTTTTTCTTCAGTAGCTTAATTAAAGACAAAAAAAATAGAAAAGAGAAAATAATAAGTAATTCACCAGTATTTATCAAGCCCTATCTTTTCTGTAATAGAATTTGTGTGACATTTAGATAAATACTCAATCAGAAAAGAATGGAAATTCACTGAATGGTTGTGCCTATTAATAAAGTAAACAAGATTAATTTACATGGTTAAATACACTGAAAAAATAGGAAGCTTTTAGTGCAGTTCTTAGCACATAGTATATGCTCAACAAAGCTAACATGTGCTGGGTAGTTTGTGGTCTGTGTGACAGAAGTGAAACACTTAATGCACATGATAAGAATTCAGCGAACAGGGCCTCCCTGGCGGTGCAAGGGGTTTAGCACCACACTATGAAGCTGTCCACAGCGTGTGCAGCATGAGTTCGATACCCAGCCAGCCAGGGAGCAACTCACATGGAGCAGCAGACATCTCCTGTCTCGCCCGCTGCTCCCCTCAGCAGTGTATTTCAGTTGATCTGCCTCTTCTGTCCCCCCCGCCCCCGTGTCTCTGGCCTGTACCCCAGCTCTTGTATACATAAATAAATAAATCTTTAAAAGAAAAGAATTCAGAGAACAGAGAACTTACTGCAAACTGGAATACTTGTGATGGAACTGAAATTTGCGCTAATGTTAACACAAACAAAAATAGTATCTGATAGGCAAATAAAATAAATACAAGCAAACCCACAAGGAACAATAGAAAGGTGTTGAACAAGTGAAACATGTCATGAACAGACATGCTGAAGTCTAAGCCCCTGGTCACTGATTGCAAATATGTCATGGTGTTTCATTGCCAAGAAAGGCAGTCGTTCCAGGCAGCCATCACAAGAGGATTCTGTGTCATGAAGCAAGCAAGCCCACCCAGGGGAGCTGAAAATAGAGTGGCCTGAAGAAAGGCAGTGATGGTGGACTCAGCCCAGTTAGCAAATGCGGAGGTGCACACAGATCACACACAGTGTGACTTTGGTCTAGGCAAAAAAAAAAAAAAAAAAAAAAAACAACACACTTCTTCTGTCTCTCCATTCCCTGACACTTCAGCAACAGAAATAATAGCAATCAAAGGGTGCTTCTTAGTAAATTTCATGATGTAGCCTGAAGGATGTTTCCTAAGTGAAGAACAAAATGAGCAACAGCACATAAACATTCAGACATTACAGCAATTTCGTTCATTTGAAGTTTAAAATCACTACATAGTATTGCTGGTTTAGCATAACCTAATGGTGGTAGTCATTACTTTTCTTAAGAGTTTGTAAAGATATAATCCAAATACCATAAAAGTCACCCATTAGAGCATACAAATAAATGATAACTTCACAGTTGTGCAAACATCACCAAAATAAAATTTGGAACATTTTCATCACCCCCAAATTAACCCTAGACCATTAGCAGATACTTCCCTTTTGCACCAACTCTTGGGCTTGGCAAAATCCAATCTACTCTCTCTCTCTGTAGATACCCCTCATCGGGTTTTTGGAATTAATGGAATCTTATAAGAAGTTATGTTCTGTGTCTTGATTGTTTGACTTAGCATAAGACTTTCAAAATCCATCCAGGTCTCAGAATTTCATTCTTTTTTTTTTTAAGATTTATTTATTTATTTATTTATACAATCACTGGGTACAGTCAGAAGCACGGGCGTCTCTCACCAGAGCCAGAGCGGGGAGCAGAGCAGGCAGAAGGACCGAAGTACACTGCTGAGGGGAGCAGCGGGCGGCAGGAGAGGTCTGTGCTCCATGCGGGACCCTCACCAGGTGGCCGGGGAGCAGCCGGGGATCGAACCAGCACTGCAGAGGCCGTGGGCAGCTTCGCATCCCAGCGCTCAACAGCTGTGCCCCCGGGGAGGCCCCTTTTTATGCTTTTTCTTGATGCAGCAGATGGTAGACCCTTTCTAGAGCGGATATTCTGGGGGCTTTGCAGTCCCCCCAACAATAGGACTTTTTAAATTCCCAATTTCGACGTCACGCCCCCCCAAAAGACGAAGGAGGTGAGTGACAGACACAGAACCACCCCCGCACGCACGCGTCTCTCCACACTCTGACGACAGCCGCCCGCACGACCCCTGGGGACACCCCGTGTCCAGTGGCGCCGAAGGAGCAGCGCCCCGGGAGAGTCGAGGGAGGACTGAGAAGCCGGAGGAGGCACCTCCAGCTCAGACCCCGGCGCGCGGGGAGGAAGTGCCCGGTACGGGCTGACGCTCCCAGGCGCCGAGACCGTCGCTGCGCGGGGAGGACACGCCACGCGGGTCACGGGGGCGCGAAAGGGGGACGTCCAGCTGGGGACCCAGGACGGTCCATTCCCCCGCGGAGCGCCCCACGACAGCGCGAGCCCCCGCAGGCGATGGTGCCAGGGCAGCCTCTTCCCAGGCGGGTGCAGGTCCCCCCGCGCACCGCCGCCCCTGGCTTCTCATCACCCCGTTTCCTCCGCCGGCCTCACGGGCCGCTGTGGAGAGAATCCCCCGCGAACGCCTTGAGGACATTCGTGCCCGATGGAGGAATCCACCCGCCGAGGGCCGCCTCCTGGCACCCTGACTCCACCTTGCCCCGGAACCTCCCCCCGCGAGTTCAGGACTCAGGCCCCGGGAGGCAGCGGCTCCAGCTTCCCCGACAGCGTCCCTGGAGGGCCTGGAGCCACCGGAGCCTGTACAGGGCTCACTGCAGAGGGAAAACATTCCCGGGCTACTCAGCAGTGACCACGGCGAGCGCCAGGGGCCTTTTCACAGACTTCACGTGTCCTTCACACTGTTTCCTCAGCTCACCCCGAAAGGCCGCCGAGCAGGGTGTGCAGAGTCACGGCGAGACGGCGCCCCGAGCGGTGACCACGTCCTCCACCCCAGCTCTCTGCAGGAGGACGGCCCCGATCACTCTCTCCTCAGGTCTGAGAGAGTCCACACTTCACCTCACCTTGGCCGACATGTCGGTCACCGCAGCCCAGCCCAGGAAAGTCTCAGGAGACGAGCTGGAAATGATTCCTCTCCCCGCCCGAGACTGCTTGATGCTCATCCCTGCTTGTGAGAAGGTGAGCAGCTCCTCCTGGCCTGCTCTCGGGATGTATTTCCTTTCTCTCGGGATGTTCCACATATTCTTGCACACATCCAAGTTTTTACAGATTTGTTTCATGAATCTACACATATTTATTATTAGTATTCTTCAAAATGATATCACAAGTCAGATTAATTTATAACTAAGAATTTGATAAGGTAACTCTAGCTCAATTATTTGGCTTTCCAAAATACTCGTTTAACGAATACTTAAGATTTATTTATTTATGCACACAAGAGCTGGGGTACAGGCCGTAGATGCCGGGGTTGAGAGGATTCACCAGAGACAGAGCAGGGAACAGAGCAGGCCGACTGACAAAATACACTGCTGAGGGGCCCAGCAGGCCAGTCAGGAGAGGTCTGAGGCACATGGCAGTCAGCTCCCTGGCCGGCTGGGGATCCAACTTGTGCACAGTGGCTGGCAGTAGTTTGAGAGCACTGTGTTTAACCCCTGGGCCACCAGGGAGGCCCCTTACCTTTAGTTTGAGGTCAGAAGTGTGACTCCTTCATTTCCCCCCGCTTTTAATCAGGAAAGCTTTGGTTATTTGGGGTCTTTTGTGTTTCCATATGAACCTCAGTAATTTTTGTTCTATTCCTCTGAAGAATGTCATTGGGATATTTATTGGGGTTGCAGTGAATCTAGAAGGGGCTTTGGGTTGGATGGCCCTTTGGACAATGTTGATTCTTCCACCCCATGAGCTGGGTCTTTCTTTCCATTTCTCTAAGCTTTCTAGTATTTTTTTCCCACAATGTTTGATAGTTTTCCTTGTAAGTCTTTCACCTCCTCTGTTAAATTTATTCCCAGTTAATTTTTTTTGCGTGTGCCATTGTAGGTGGGATGGCTTTGTTAATTTCCTCTTCCAGTTCATTATTTGTACTTAGGAAGGCATATGTTTTTCAATGCAGAGTTTGGTGGCATTACATACACTCACTCTGTCGTGTAACTCTTATTTCTGAAACCAGGGTGTCCCAAAGGCTTACATACATCCCCAAAATAGACCTGTGTTCTTTCTGCTCATTGCTTAACCCTTTGCACTCTGCTGTCCCCTCTCAGGGGACATCGGAATTCTAGCATATCACTCGGATGTCCCCTCTCAGGGGACATTGCAATTTATTAGTGATTATGGGGAATTGAGTAATTTCAACACAACTTTTTGAAACATGCATGTTTCCCTGAAGTTTTATCTTGAAATGGCACAAGAAATTAAATCAAAATATCGTAAAATTACTAAGATATATACAAGAAATGTCAGCGGGTTTTGTGTCGGACAAGAATGTGAGATGCGTGCTCACAACGGTCCGAGCACTTCGCGACGCCACTTGAAAAGAGTGATAAGGGGAGTTTGTAGAAGAAAGGTCGGTTTTCAAACAGTGTGCACTGTGTAGTGAGATATATAATTACAAATAAACAAGTCTACATCTGGAGGAAAAGATTTTCAAAGCTGAGCTCATTTTGGTTTGAAGCTTCGAGCAGTGCACATAGATCTAAAGAGGAGAAAATCGGAAAAGTGATTCTTTTCTTAGTGAATAAATTGTTTGGTGAAAGCTATTTTGGTAAATATCATCTTGTCAGTTAGTAATAACAATTAGAAACTTTCAACCCATGCATTTATTTATATTTTTATTAGAACAATGGCAAAGCGTCCAACCACGAATGAGTCTCATGACACAAGTAGTAGTAAAGATGAGCTCCACTAATCAGCCTGCAATGCATATTGGGGAGTGTTACAAAACTTATCATACTGTACAAAATTATAAACAATAAAATATTGTTTTTTTTGCAAATATACATTCCTCGATGTCACCCAATTCATATAAGTCCAATATCATTATAATACGTTACTTGGTTCCAAAATTATACTAAATAATACGAGGGTCTGTAAATGCACGTTTCCGCCGCAAAGTAGCATCGAGTAGCTGGTAGCCAATGTCCAGAATGGTTCGGAGTGCAAAGGATTAAAAGTCAAACTATTCTTTGTCTTCTAGCCTGGCTACATTACCAAGACCAACATGTTCTTCCCGAGCAGTTCTGCTTCTCCAGAGAAAGAGAACCTCACAGCCCAATACCGGCCATCCACCTTGGTATCTTATGGGTACACTCCCTTTCATCCAGGGGATGAACTTAGGGGTGGGGGCGACCAAGGGAGATGGCACAGACCTGCAAGTAGCACACACCTCTTGTCCCCATATCCGAAGGATAAGCGCCCCACACAAGAATGGACCCATAGCCTCCCTGCTCCGTAAGTCTCAGACCGTGAAGCTGTCCACAGCCACCGCAGGAAGAACTCCATCCCCAGCCAGGGAGCTGACCCACAGGGCGCAGCACCTCTCCTGTCTCCCCGCAGCTCCCCTCAGCAGTGGATTTCAATGGATCTGCCTGTTGTGCTCCCCACTCGTCTCTGGGGATTGCTCCCCTGCCCTGGTCCACAACCTGTCCCTGGAGCTCAGGGCTCCTGTAGTGTCCTCGCCGCTGGAGTGTGGACAGTGTCTCTGGGCTGTGCTGATGCTGTGCATCCTGACCCCGGGATGCGGCTTATCTGGGCAAGGTCCCCATGGAGCACGGTGGAGGCCTCTCCTGGTCCACCGCTGACAGCATCACCACCCACCTGGGCCGCCCACCCATCCACAGAGGCCTCACCCGCCACACCCCTGGATGCCCCAACACACCTGCAGGGGGACGTGACACGAGTCCCCTGAACCCCTCACCTTCAGAGCAGAGAGTGACCCTTGCTGCAACAGCCCACATGGGTCACGTCACAGCAACAGACACTTCCAGGGAATGTGGTACTAGCAGAGGAGCGTTGTCTTAGCAAACCCTGCAGGCCTCTTTGGACCAGGTCTGAGGTGAAGGCTGAGGGGCCCAATGCCATCTTTAATGGGCGCTCAAGGACACCTAGGAGCCTGCAGCATCGTGGAAAGCGGCCTGCGGCCTAGGGGTGAAAACCTCAGCAACCTCCCATGGCGCGTTGAGGAATATGGCCCATGGCCCCAACACTCCAGGTGGAGTTTGAAGGGACCAATGTACCTCCCCCTGAATCAGGGAGGATGCTCTCAGGGGACAGACACCCCGTCAGTCACTGACCTGGAAACACAGGACGGGGGCTCTGGCCATAGAGATGTTCCTGACTGAGGAAGCTGCGTAGAGGGCATGGACAGGGAGGAGCGGGAGCCCAAGTCCCAAATCCATGATCAGAGAAACAATCCCCGATGGACGGGCCCCGAGCCCAGCCCTGCGGAGAGGACGCCGCGGAGCCGACACAGGGCACGACTGCAAATCCACAGACCATGGCTAGGTGTGGACATGCAGGCGAGTAACGGGGGCAAACTCAGCGGGCCTCGGAGCCTCGGGAGAGGACTCAGGCCAAGCCCCTCAGCAAGAGACACACCGCAGAGACCCCCACAACCAGCACCCGCTCCCTGACCGCCACAGCCATGGGAGCCCCTGCTTCTCGGCCCCAGCGGCCACCCCTCGGGACCATTCTGCTCAGGGAGCTTTCTTGTCCTTACTCCTGTGAGTAAATGTCTGGCTCTTCTGGAACTCTGGGCTCCACTTGGAAGTACTTTCGCACCAAAGACAAGAAATGAGGAAGAGCACACCCGAGGCCTCAGACTCCGGGCCTGCTGCACAAACTCTCCGCTAGGCATCACCACGGAGCCAAAGAAACACACCAGAAGGTGCCCGGGGCCCCTGAGGGGGGAGTGGGAGCGAGAGTTACATCAAGGACTTCCTCAGCCACCACATTCCACACCGACCACTCACCCCAAGCTATGAACTGACTCAGACAAAGACCACATTCAGGACACGGCCAGCAACGGCAGAAGGGATTATGTTCTGAACAAAGAGTGAAGGAAAAAGACCTGGATTACATCATCACCTCCAGGAGGAATACAGGGGAACGGAGAAAGGGTCAGGGGAAAAAGACAAAACTAGCAGGCAGATGACAGAGCTGAGACACCAGCAGGGGATGGGGCAGAAGAGGGGCCAGGAGGGGAGGAGGAGCACCAGGGCCTGGGGTGACGGGTCACAGGGGCGGTGCGGACAGGACATTTGCAAGAATTATACAGAAAGGAGCAATCCAATATTGCACAAAGATGAACAACAATTTAATAAAAAAAAATTAACAGGCAAGAATCCTTTCCTTTAAAAAAATTTCAGGGGCCTCAGTTGGCGCAGGGGTGAAGTCTCACCACTATGAAGCTGTTCTCAGTACTGCAGACATGTGTTCGATCCCTGGCCGGGGAGGCGACCCAAGGGCACAGTAGACCTCTCCTGTGTCCCCACTGCCCCCCTCAGCAGTGGATTTCAGTAGATCCGCCTGTAGTGCACCCCACTCTCTCGGTGGAGAATCCTCTCACCCCCTCATACCTCCGGCTTGCACCGCAGATTTGTATGCAGAATTAATCTTCCAACAAAATTCCCGTATTTTGTAGAACTGGGGTGTAGACCAGAGGTTCGGGGGTGTTAGGATTCACCAGATACTGAGTGTGGTGACAAACAAGCAGAACCACTGAAATACCTGGCTAACGGGAGCAGCGGGTGACACAGGAGAGGCCTGCTGCAGCCATATGTGGGGCGGCTCCCTAGCTGGGGCTGAAAACCTGGCCAGAGCAGGCAATAGTGCTGAGACTTAACCCCGAGGCCACCAGGGAGGCCCCGAAAAACCTTTATCATGAAAGGTAGGTAAAGACATCTGCAGACCTCAACCTATAGCCGATAGCACACAGTTCAACGTTTCCTTCTAGAGGAGGACATTTTGGTGGTGAGCAATTCCAGCATCGGGGGGCACCACAGAGACCTAGAGTACTGGACAGAATGTGACGACTAAGTTAGAAAACCCAGAGAGATCACTTACCCACGCAACATGCAGTGTGCCATGTAGACAGACAGCTGCTGTGGACAGGCATAGCATCGCCCAGGAACTTAAGAGGATACTAGAGGCAACGGCAACAGGAACAGCAACATCATCACTGCATGAACTTGGGAGAACAGAGTGAACCAGGTAACTCCACGCAATTAGGATTGAAACTGTATGTCAGTTCCCATTGCTCTCAGCTGCATGATGTGGTTTGAGCTCCTACGTTCGAATATTTTTTTTAAAAGATTTTTATTTATTCAAGCATACAAGAACCAGGGTACAGGCCAGATGTGTGGGAGGGTGAGAGGATGCAGCAGAAACAGAGCGGGGAACAGTACAGGCAGACTGACCGAAATACACTGCTGAAATACATGCAGTGGGCCAGAATGGAGAGGTCTGCCGCACCATGGGGCTGCTCCTGGCCGGCCAGGAAATCAAACTCCCACCACAAAGTCCACGGACAGCTTCACAGTGCTGCGCTCAACCACCTGCACCACCAGGGGAGGATTGCCTGCACACTCTTGACATTCATAGCATTTCCCTCCAGTGTGGAGTTTGTCATGCCTAGTGAGGGCTGACTTCCTGAAAAGTATTCCCACTCTTCACAATCATAGGGATTTTGTCCAGTGACATCTCTGATGTCCAGTGAGAGCTTGCTTACGGGAAAAGGCTATTCCACACTCTTGACACTCATAAGGCTTCTCTCCACTGTGACTTCTCTGATGTTTACTGAGGGATGATTTCTGGCGGAAAGCCTTCCCACATTCTTGACACTCATAGGATTTCCCTCCATTATGAATTTTCTGATGTGTAATGAGATGTGACTTACGGGAAAAAGCTTTCCCACACGCTTCACAATCATAGGGTTTCTCTCCAGCGTGACTTCTCTGATGTCTAATGAGGTTGGACTTACGGGAAAAAGCTTTCCCACACGCTTCACAATCATAGGGTTTCTCTCCAGTGTGACTTCTCTGATGTCTAATGAGGTTGGACTTACGGGAAAAAGCTTTCCCACACCCTTCACAATCATAGGGTTTCTCTCCAGTGTGACTTCTCTGATGTTTACTGAGGGATGATTTCCACTGGAAAGTCTTCCTACACTCATGACATTCATAAGGCTTCTTTCCAGTGTGACTTCTCTGATGATGACTGAGGGATGATTTCCATTGGAAAGTCTTACTACACTCTTGACATTCATAAGGCTTCTCTCCACTGTGAATTCTCTGATGTTCCCTGAGGTAACACTTACTGGAAAAAGCTTTCCCACACCCTTCACATTCATAGGGTTTCTCTCCAGTGTGAATTCTCTGATGTCTAATAAGGTGTGCCTTACGAGAAAAAGCTTTCCCACACCCTTCACAATCATAGCGTTTCTCACCAGTGTGACCGCTCTGATATTCAGTGAGGGATGATTTCCAGTCGAAAGTCTTCCTGTACCCTTGACATTCATAAGGCTTCATTCCAGTGTGACTTCTCTGATGGTGAGGGAGGGATGATTTCCAGTGGAAAGTCTTCCTACACTCTTGACATCCGTAAGGCTTCTCTCCAGTGTGAATTCTCTGATGCTCAGTAAGGTAAGACTTCCTGGAAAAAGCTTTCCCACACCCTTCACATTCATAGCATTTCTCTCCAGTGTGAGTCCTCTCATGTAGAACACAAACTGACTTACCGGAGAACACTTTCCTGCACGCCTGACATTCATAGGATTTCTCCCTTGTATGAGTTTTCTGATGGACACTAAAAGCAAGTTTCCATCTGAAAGTTTTCTTACACACCTGACACAGGTAGCGCTTCACTCCCGTTTGAGACTGTGGATGTAAAGTGAGGGCAGTCTTCCATGAGTAAGTTTTCACATAAACGTTAGAGCCAAACAACTTCACTGCAGTGAGATTTCTCTGGTATCCCCTCTGTAAGGAAATCTCAGCGGTGCCCCACACTCATCAGGTTGATCGTCTGCTTGTGTTTTCTGATGTTCAGTCAGAACAGAGGTTTTAGAGGCCGCTTCACCATATCTCTTATATCCCAAATTATTCTTCCCTAACGGGGTACTCTCACGCGGATAGGTGTGAAATGTGTTTCTGAGACTGGCCCCACTTTCATAACATTTCTGCTGCTCATGTTCAACATACCTAGGAGGATTCAAATGCACTGGAGTCATCTCTGCAGCTCTCCCCTTTTCATTACAACTGCAGGGAGTCTGTCCTCCTTGGGTTCTGTCTCGGACAACGAAAGTTACCTCATCACGGGTGTCCCTGCACTCATTGCATTTACGGACAATCCCTTCCAGAATGGCTCCTCTAGGTGTAAATACTGTTTCTTCACTCATGACTTTTCCTTGTTCACGAAATTCAAAAGGCTGTTGAAAGTTCTGAATCACTGGTGACTAAGGTGCTCAGGATACTGATAGGTTCCCTCATTCTACTAAAGACTCACCTGGTGACTAAGGTCAGCTCACTCTGGTTGACTTACCAGGTCATGAGACCTCCTATGCTCCCTCAGCATGATTCTTCTCATCTGTTGCTCTGGCTCTGGGAATTCTTCATGGTTCTGATGTACCAGTGATATATCCATTCTGCCAGACTCCTATTCTCTCAGCGTGTTCTTCATGAGCTCACCATCATGGTCCTATGTATAGTAAAGTTCTCAGAATCATGCTGAATTGTTTTCATTTTTGATACTATGGTTCAAACAATGAATTGAGTGCAAATTGATTTTCCATTAAGTCAGTTCTCTCGTTGGATGGTATTTTGCTGCTGGTGGTAAGAACTTGCCACAAATGTCTGCCCTGATTTGCAGGGCTGTCCTGAGTCAGGTGATCCACAGTATGGACATCTAAAGTGAGATAAAAATGACCATGTCTCTAAAAAGTAAGCATTCTGAGTGAATACTACTAAGCGGCACGAAGTTCCTATATTACAACATAATTTACAGGTATTGATTTTCTGATTCATGCTTTTTGCCCGTAGTAAATTATGGGAGAATAGATTTTTTGTATTTTTTACTTTAGCATAGGAGATCTGGGGTGTAGGACAGAGGTGCAGGCGTGGGGGTGCTATAGGGGAGCGTGCAGTAGGGGAGTATGTTGACCAGAACAGGCGGACTGACTGAAATACGCTGTTGAGGGGAGCAGCGGGTGAGACAGGAGAGATTTGCTGTGCCAAAGTCAGTGAACTCCTTCACTGTGGATCAAACTCAGGCCATAATAGTGAGAGCTAAGAGACTTAATCCCTAGGCCTCCAGGGAGGCCCCAATTAACAGATTTTCAGGATAACAAAGCAGTAAATCTAATTTCACAATGGTTTTATAAAATCATAATATTTGGTAAATATAGTCTTTTAACTAGAGTTGTCTATTTCAACCAGAAGCATTTCACCCAACATAGATCCTACACACTTTCTTTCTTAGACTGACCCTGTGCAGCTCTTGAGGGTACTTTCTGAATAACCAAGCCCTGCAGAGGCCATGGCTTTCCCAGAAACCTGTGGACTGAGAGACCCAGTCATTGCCCAGGCACTTTAAGCAAGAGGCCTGCTGAGACACAAGGACTCTGCTTCTCCATTTCCTTAGTTTTCTTTCAACCCCACCCCGGGCCACGGTCACCTGCAGAGGTTCTCAGAGGCATGTGCTTCCCTCCACGGAAGAGACCAGTCAGTTCATATTTAAATATCATATCACATAAGGCTCAGAATCCTAATACATGCAGCAAACTCCACCTCATCATTGTGTCCCACGTTCCTGCTAAGCGATAGGAAAAAAGTTCTGCATCCATCCTGTGTTATCAGCGTTAAAGTCTTTTCTCACATCCTTCTGAGAGCAACACCCTGGTGGTCTCAACGCACTCCCTGGAACCTGTGTTTCTGCTTTGTTCATAGCAGCTCCAGTTTTTATGTCGTGTGTGACTCTCAGCTACATCACACTGTCGTCGATTCCTTTACTTTCCTCCCAATGATTCCCATGAGAAGGTGGAATTGCACAGGTCACACTGCTCCCCAAGGTATGAGCCCCCAACCTGAAACTCTTTGTGCCATGGCTTTAGAAACCACCACCTCAGGTTCCCCCTCCCATGTCACAGAACATCCCTTCCAACACTGAACAATTCTGGGTTCTCCTCAGCCTCACAATTACTATGAGGGCGGTCACAAGGCTTGCCCCTGAAACACTACTCATGTTCTAAATAACTCTCCAGTCAACACCTCTCTATCCCTTTTGAGATAGTCACCTGCTCAGTGACATCTCCAATAGCAATACATAGCCTCTATCCCAGACTGCAGAGGGAACTATAGATATGACATGTCAGTGCAACCCATTCACCTCACCTGAGCTCTGAAAGATAAGAATTATCTCTATAATGATGCGTATGGAACACACACAAAAACAACATCCTCCACTCATGCTGGTCAAACATCCTCTGTGGCTTTACCTCTCTATTAATGAATGTATTTATTACATATTCTTTCCTCACAGAGCATATAACTTCAGAATGTAAAGATCATTTCTGTGAGTACTGTTGCTCTCCCCTCAGAAAATTTACCACTGGCTAAACTTCCCAGAAACATACGGAAAGAATAAAAGAATCCCTCAACAAGTACCTAAAGAAAACAGTCTATGAGAATACACTAAGAGAGAGAACAGAGAAATGTGATCACTGCAGAATAATCCCCACAGTATCAGGGACTGCATACTGGTTTATGAACATAGACAACCATCATTAAAAGAGCAGGACGAAATTCACAAGAGATTAATATTTGGAAACTGAATAAAGAATCAGTTGATATATGCAGACACACTCTCCAAGGTTGGACACTGGAAAAGCACCTCAGTGTGGCCAATATCACTGGCACACTCCCAGCCTCCTCTCAGCCTCCCGCCTGGCAAGCACTGACTGACCTGAGAGGTCCTGGTTTGGGGGATCGTCCACAGTCCACGGATGCAATGCCCTGCTCTCCTCAGGATCGGTAACACAGTGCCCTGTGATGAGAAACATGTTGGTCTTCGATCAAGTTCAACTTCAGTCTTTGAAAACTAACAAATGCAGTGTGAAGAGCTGTTCAAAAGAGGCCAATCTGAATCTCTCCAAACGAAAACCAAAACACCCACAATGTACACTGCCTGCCATGTTCAACCTCACCAACACTCAGTTTCATAAGCAAGTGCACACTTATCGGTGCAGAAGACAGCATTGCACTAGTGTTACACTGGAGCTTCCTCACCTAGGGACAGTAGGAGATTGCAGGTCTCCAGCATCACATCCCGGTACAGGGTCCTCTGAGCTTCACTCAGGTACCGCCACTCCTGCCATGTGAAGTTAACAGCCATATCTTCAAATGACACCGTCTCTTCTGAGGGAACATTTCTCATCTCAGGCCGGCAGCCTGGGTCAGATAGAGCAAGTGCAAACACATCTTATTTTGTGGGTCTTCGGTCCTGTATAGAATTTGCAGATGAAAGAGCCTCGTCTCTACATTCACCCCTTTGGTCCTACAAGTAGAACTATAGCTTACCTTATATATTTGGAAGCGTCTATGATTCTAAGAATAAAAGGATGAATAAAATTGGCTCCTTGAGGAGCTGATAGCCTGGCTGGCAGGTGTAACAGACATACACACCCGGAATCATGTGCTAAAGGAACTTCATAACACATGAAAATCGTGTGCAACTTTGTGACAATATTTTACTCCTGTGACCTCAAAACCTGGTATCCCCAACTCACAGTAAACAAAAACTGAACCCGAAACCAGAATGTTCAAGCAATGAGGTGGGAAAAAGCACAGGTAAGAGATGTTCAACTATAAGCAAGTATAAACCAGAGATGCACTATGGGCGGGGGTGGAGGGATTAGGGTCAAAATAATGGGGGTGGGATGTATGGGGACTATAACCAAGATGAAAATGCATAACTTGTGCAGAAATAAAAAAATGATGTAAAATATATATAAAATAAAATTTTAAGGAAAAGATGTTCAGCTGACAGAGTCAGAAGATGATAAAATGGAAGGACAAAGGGGAGGAGAACTTGGTACGAGGAATGTTTTCCTAATATGCTGTCCGCATGTTGGGCTGGTAGACACTGGAATTCCACACGCAACTGGATATGTGTCTGATAGATCAGGAAGTCTAATTTGAAAACAGAAATTTGGGAATCAGGCCTCCCTGGTGGCACAAGAGTTTAAGTCTCAGCACTATGAAGCTATCGGCAGCTGCTGCTGCACGAATTCGATCCCCAACAAGGGAGCTATCCACAAGGTGCAGCAGATATCTCCTGTCTCCCCACTGCTCCCCTCAGCAGTGTATTTCACTCAGTCTGCCTGTTCTTCCCCGCTCTGTCTCTGGTGAATCCTCTCATCCCCTGCACCTGTGGCCTACACCCGAGTGTTTATATGCATACATAAAATAAATATTAAAGAAAAAAAAGAATTGGGAATCTCCAGGATATTATTGATAGTTTTCATCACCGTAGGGGAGAAACACGGTGACCAGAACAAAAGGTATCAAAGAAGAGGAAAAACAACAAGAAGAGACAAATATTTTTGGAGAAAGAAAAAAATAGATCATAGCAATGAAAGAGTTTTGGAAAATAAGATACACAGTATAAGAAAACAAACATCTTAAGAAATCCGAAATTTATTCCATCATTTCCTTTCCTGTGTAGTAAATCCTGTGCACCTACACATACATATAGAATAGGAACCCATTAAAATAAATTTCCATTTGTATTAGCTAAAAAAGGATTCAGAGGATTTTTCCTCAACACAAAACAAGTCCTTGACACAGCCACAGGTGAAATCAACATTCACAGTGAGAGGAGGACTAACAAAGATGCTCAGTGTCCCCTATTCAATGGGGTTTGGTGACGTTACGTAACAACAACAACAAAAAGACAACATACATAAAACGTCATAACTAGTTATAATTCATTCTTGGAAAACTAATGAAAGCCACAGTAAAGCGACTCTGGAAAGGAAAACCCATGAGCAGACTATAACACACACCCGTGTTCACACACACAGGAGCTCCTGTACGCTGCCAGTGAAATGACAAAACAGTAAGCAATGCATGTAGCGGAACCAAGGGCAGAGACTCGCTGGAATAAAGAAACCGGAGGGTTAAACAATGAATTAAACAAATGCAAAGACACAACAGCATCCAGGACACGAAGAGCCTGCTGCACTGACAGCAATCTCGCAAGGTAACCCGGCACATCCCAGTTCTAGGAAAACAAAAATGCATTTATTACAGGCTCTTGATTAAAACACTAATAGAAAAATAAAACAGCAGAGAGAAGGTGGATGGCTCATTTCCGTGCCACAGAAACTCACGGGACCTCCCAGCAGGAGTGGCTCAGGATGCCATAAAAGGTCATATGACAAATGGGACAATACAATCCCCTCACGTTTTCGACCCTGTTCAAAATGGAAATGTGCCGCCATGAGTAAAGGAACTGGAATACACAGTTCTGCAAATCACATACCCAAGTGGGTCCTAACACATGAACGT
>NW_023601851.1:9620985-9650075 GCF_014898055.3 Talpa occidentalis | reverse complement strand
CTGTGGATTTTAATCTTTCCTATTATGAAATCACAGAGAAGAAAGCAATAGAGAAAGCACAATTCCTTCTTTTTCAGCCCCAACACACCAAAATTTGTCTGATTATTGCCTCTTCCCAGGCTCCAGGCTGATCTGGCTCTCAACACACTCCAGGAAGATCACCTCATAAAAGTGGGTCTCTTTGACCCCTATCTGTGGTGAGTTTGTGCTGTGTTTTGAGGCACCATGAAGAGGCAATCTTTTCAGACCCATGAGTTAGAAGAGTTGGTGGCTTGTCTCAGGAATCAAATGTTTTTATTAATATAAATTCCCACCCCATACTCTTTATATCAAGTCCCACACCTCAGGACATCCTGGCTGAGGCTTAACTATATGCTCTATGAAGAATCATTTTATGTGTAGTAAGGTTACTAAGTACTTGCCCTCCAAATGAAGCAGCAATCACTTAGCAGTGTGAGTAATGCAGGATAAAATAGATTTCCAGAACCCCTATTAAATATTCAAATAAACATTATAAATGCTGCAGAGCCACTTTATAGTTTTTCTTGGATGGTTATTATAAAATCATTAAAGATCTTCAATGCAAGTCAGGCTGCATTATGAGATGATTTCTGGAATATGTCAATGCTGTAAAACTACGTGGCACATGCACATATGTGTGCCTGTGTGTGTGTCCAAATGCTGGAAGGCTCATACTAACAATTGTGTCCCTGGCTCATCAGTAGCAACCCTCCATGACAACACCACTCAGCCAGCAAAGGGGCCCAGAATTCCCAAGGCAAGTTTATAGGACAACTTCCCCATATCAGTCTACATGCTGATGGGAACAAAGTCATAGCATGTTTGGAGTGACCCAAAGCAGACACAGAAGTGCGTGTGTGATGTCCACCCGCCTTGCTCCTAGAGGTGCCTTGGGCCCAGCACAGCTTCCCTTAAGGCAGGCCATCCTATCCTTGCCTGGAAATTGTTTTCTCAAACTTGTACTGAGAAGACTTTGCCCACAGAACCTCTCTTCACTCTGACCTCCTGCCTGTGGGTCCTCTTCCTTCCTCACTCCTGAGATCTACTCTCACTTTTGTCTACTCAGACTTCCAGACAGAGTTCTCACTCACTGCCCCTTCAAGAGCAGAGATGTGGCAACTACAACCTTTTAGAGGGCTTCAGAAGAAGAGCTGAGAGTACCTGCCCACCTCCTGGGAGAATGAGGGCCAGGACAGCAGTGCTCACAGGTGAGTCCACTGCAGAGTGAACATGTTGGGTTACTCAGAAATCCTGGAGGGCGAGCCTCAGTCACTGTGGGAGGCAGCCAGCACTTGCTGGCCTTCCAGAGCTAATGTAGCAGAACACTCTGTGGGGACACGGGAAGATATGTGAATGCCAGATCTTGGCGCCATAGGGGCACCAAATGAAGAGCACCAGGGCTGAACTCAAAGTACAGAGGGGGAACCAGGCTCGTTGTGTGGTTGAAACAGAACTTTTGGTTTCTATTTGTTCTTGGAGGAATACGGAATCTGGATGTGGCACCCACTATATTGGGATGATATTTATGTGGCAAGATTCCAAGCAAGACCCTAAAAGGGACCACCTGAGTGAGCTGAGAAAAATCTATGCTTACAGTGACTAGAGGAAGAAAGAATGGAAGAAGTCAGGGAGAGGCAGGTGTGGTGTGGGCACAGCAACAGTCCTACGCACATTCCCTGCCATGGAGTGCAGGGTGGCTGGTTGTAAGACCTACTTAAAAAGCTCATGAAGACAGGAGGGCCAAAGATGGGAAACACTGAAACCCTGAAACCCTGCTGCCCGAGAGAGAAGCTGTCCCTTCAGCAGCCTGGAAGCTCCAGGCAGGAGACAGCAGCTTCTCAGGGCTCCTCGGCTGAGGATCCTACATCAGGCTCTTCTTGGGAAGTTCAGAACGAGGCTTTCTTCTCAGGATGAGTCTCTTTGGGACTCAGTGGGTCATGATGAATGAGTAAAGCAAAGAACTAGGAACAGTGCCAGTCCAGCGGGGAGACATCCCTGTGTGGTGTCTAGGCAATGGTTAAACACATAGCAAGCCCTGTATTCGAGAGGATTTTGTTGAACAGGGCATAGCTTCGGAATGCCCTGTCATACAAACATGGGGTTGGGTGTCCTATGACATTTACTTAAACTTTCTCAGTCTCAATGTCTTTATCTTAAAAACATGGATAATGACATCTACCTCTCAAAGAAATTATGAGAATGAGTTGTCCTTTGACGTAGAGCATTCTGCCTTTTCTTTGGCACTCAGAGTGTATCCAGTGAATGTTTATGGACCAAGAGTGCATCGTGACCACAGGCTGAGAACTGTATTCATTCAGGATTCTGATGTGACATACTAGGGTTCATCTTGCTTATTCTCCATGGATATTTCCTGTAATGACACTCATGCTCCTGCCTTGGTTTCTGGATATCAGGACATGAAGTGGCAGTGACTGGAAGTCATTATGAAGGCCTCAGTAGTGCCTGGATCAAGCAGTATGAAGGCCTCAGTAGTCCCTGGATCAAGCAAAATGAACTAACTACTCCAGAGTAAGAAGGTGCTGAAGAGTCTGTCTGAGCCATGGAGTCGAGTGGGAGAGGACTCAGAACTCAGAGAATGTCCCTGACTGCCTGCAAGGCTCTTCATGCTCCACCATGCACGGGCAGATGGCAGCTAGGCCTCAGCATGTCAATCAATCAGGGTTACCTTCTGTTTATTATTTATTATTAATTGTAATTATTAAGATAATTTCAGAAGCTCACCTGAACTGCAATTTGTCTGCTTCAGTTTAAACACTGAAGGAGACACAGGATTCCTGCCCCCCACAGTTACTTTTTGGTGTCAGTCTGTGCTGGGTTCTGTGTAGAAACCGAGGCTGCCATGTGGAGTCGGCACCTTCTCCATCACAGTGAGACAGGTGTTTGGATGGAGGGAATCCAGGTGTTCTGAACCCAACTCAGGGTCATGGGGGACTTCATGAAGCGGTGACACCTGAGCTTAGATCAGAAAGACAAATAAGAGTTGGCAAGATGGAAAATTAGGAAAGGCTGGGTTCTTCAATAATTATTGATTTAGTATCTTATTGTCTATTCAATAGGTATAGTGTAGTGAAGATATAAACCTTTATTCTAGGAGGTGATAAAATCATGGGTAACAACTGTTTCCAAAGGAGAGGTAGACATTGCTGAGGGGCTGCCAGTGGGCAGACACAGGGTGTCTGTGGCTCAGGAAAGTCTTCAGTGGAGATTTGAATGCTTACCAGGAGTTTGGTGGTTTATATGGAAGAGTGTTTCAGGCAGAAGGGAGAGCACATGAAGAATCAGAAGCTTGAAGACTTGTTGGCAATTTCAAGGAAGTGAAAGAAACTCAGTCTATACAGAGCATGGGGAGTAGAGGGGAGGAAAGGGTGAAAGGGGAGAGCCAGGAAGGGCCTGACCATGACAGTTTTCAAATCAAGTGAAGCTTCATGGACAGGCGGAAGCATTCTAAACTTGGCAGTGACATTTAGATTTCTGGATTTAGAAGAATACTTTGGGCTCTGTAAGGGAGAATGAATTGAGGTGAGACTGGCAGTAACTTCACTCTCCAGGACAGGTCTACTGGTTCAAGGGGAGTGAGGAATCCTTTTAAGTATTCACTTTAGTAATAGGATGGTGGTGGTCTGTCTGAGCCTCGGTAGGGGCAGTGGATATTGAGATTGAAAATGGTTATGCCGACATTTGTACCATCAGTTAGGTTAGAGAAAGATTTTAAACCCAAAACTGCATATCACAAATCCTTTCATGTTTTCAAGGATAATCTTTCACCAATGAACATGCTTCTTCCTGTCAGCATATTGCAGAAGGAGGAGTGGCAGGTGAATCAGCCTTCCTGCACAAAGTGAGTGACAGTGGCATCAACTGTGCACGTGTCACCTGTTCCGCTGCCTTGCTCCCATTGGCAGGGTTTCCCGAGGCCCCAGGTTTCTCCGTCAGCATGGATGCCACCCGCAGTGTGTGGTCTTAGACCCTGACTGCACTCAGTGGCAGGTGCTGTGGTCAGTTGCACAGGAGCACATACTCAGTTGCACACGAGCTGCCAAAGTGACCAACAATCTGCCCCAACCTGGTCAAACTCAGCCAAAGTGAGGCTCATGACACTCTGCTTTATTCTTTGCAAACCAGTGTCAGAGCAACAGGGCCTGACATTTCATCTTGCTAATGGTGGTCAAATTTAATTAATGTTTAAAATATTTTATGCTCAGGACTTGATCAATTTAAAATTCTTTCCAATTAATCTGATATTTTAAACCAGACATTCCTTGCCAGGACAGAGACTGTTGGTGCAAACAAATGCTCACCTCCAGCCTCCGTAGTGATCATGTGGAGTCACACTGCTGCTTGGGTCACAGGGGGTTGTAGCCACGTGAGGTATAAACCACTACCTGGTCTAGACCTAAAACATATTCCACCCGGTCCTCTATCTTTCACTCTTCTGTGATGAGGCCCACCCTAGATTCCCTGTGCCAGCTGACAGAACTGCAAGGGGATAGAAGCCCCTAAGTCCCTTGAACTTTGCTTGAGTGAGAAATAAATTGTTCCTTTGTCATACCAGTGGATTTGGGGCCTTATGAACATAGCACAGCATATCAAGACTAACATGCCTTTGCAACCCTAATTACAGCTGGTATGACTATTTATTTTCTAAAGTGAAATTCGCCTCCACTGTTTTGAGAGGACCCATATTCAGGACGTACCTGCTCTTTGCCACATTTTAGAAAAAGCATGGTTATAATGAAAGCATTTTTAACTCCCATGGGGCCATCCAGGAAGTATGATAATGATGCCTGAACATTGGACTTGGGCAAGGAGAAAGGCAGATATGATGATGTAGTGTTTTCCTTAGGAGAGAAAATCTGGAGAGAAAGTCCAGCCTTTTCTGATTTGCTTAGCTTTGATTTTGTAGAACATGAGAAGAAATGAACAATTCCATGTTGGAATGCTGGTTTAAGGTACCTGTATATACCTTGTTCAGAATCCAGTACAATTTTGGATACACAAGCTTAAAACATAGACAAGGAATTGGTACTGGAATGATAGAATTTGGGTTGTCAATGTATAAATTGAAGGCATCAGACTAACTAGCTTGCCTCAAAAGAACAAAAATTAAGAAAGACAAAATCATAAGCTAGAACCCTAGGAATGTTCACAGCAAGCAAGCAGATACTTTGCAGAGGTTGTGAAGGAGGCAGAAATATGTGTGTGAGAAACAAGGTAATGTGGTGTTGAGGTAACCAAGAAAACAAAGAGGAGGTGAACTACCCTGTTGCCTTCTGGTGGAGATCTGAATTGAAAACCAAGCACTGTCAGACCTGAAGAAGCTGATAGGGCACAGCAGGGCAGCATGGATGGAACCAGTGCAGGGGATGCCCTGTCCTTAGCGGTGACTGGGAGGCTGGTGACATTTCCAGGAGTCCGGCTACCATGAGTCATGGGAATGAAAGTAAAATGATTTACGACTGAGGCAGAATTCTTTTTTTAAGAGAAGGGTGAGTCAAGTTCCCATGCCAGTGGGAAGGAAGAGACAAGGTAACAGGAGCATGTCACTGAAGCAGGTAGGGGAGGGGCAAAGACAGGGAAAGGCTCTGGGCTAGACATACTCACAGTGTGGGCGCCTGGGACGTTCCCCACGAGAGGAGTCCATTCTCGTAGTGAAGAAGGATGTCCACCAGAAGAGGGGAAGAGATGGAGAGGAAACATGGGGAAGCCTTCAAGGGAGCTGGGGAGACAGCTTTTAGGGCAACATAGAAGCCTTGTTCTCACAGTTAAGGCTGGAAACATAAATTTGCAGTGTAACAGTCCACATAGTCTTGTTTTTCTAAAATTATGCTGAACAAGATGTTTGTGAAAGTGACAACAGCAGACACTGAAATATTCTGGGATTGTGGTTTTATTGAATTGGTGTGAATGATAAAAAGAGGCACAGATGTGAGGACTAAGGAAGCAAACTGAGCTGGAGGTCCCAGTTGTCAGGTGATAGAATCACTTTCTCCACGGACAGCACTTTTACAGCAGCCATTGTCCCCTCTCCCCTTTATAAGAATTAAGAACAGAATATTTCATTCCTTTAACATTTAAGAGACAAATCTGATGTGGTAAAAAATAATCTTGAGACTCTGCTTTAATGGAAATTAGACTCATATGTTATCTGCTCATCCATTAATCTATCCATCTTTAACCCGTCCCTCAAGATGACTGTGTACCCTCTGCTCTAAACAGTTCCCTGAGAGAACAGAAGTGGATACTGTGGGCCACATCTTCTTCCCTTGAAGTAACTTGAAAGACAACACATGTCCTTTCTCTCAGTCCTCAGAGATAGCATCAGGTTTTCTCCAAAAGCCTGTCAATCTGCAGCTACACCTTGTCTGTCACTCTGCAAGAGCACATGTGATGCCTCCTGTCTCTTCAGTACAGTCTGACTTCATAATGTTAAGCGGACTCGAACAATCATCAGCAGACATTTCATGTTAAAGCATTGATGATATATTTTCTGATCAGTTCATTTCTTCATAAAAATAGGATCACAAAACAACTGGGATTAAAATGAAGTTGCTGCAACATTCCAGACTGTGAACCTGCATTGTGTTGAGTCCGTGATAGGTGCTCAGTAAGTTCTCAGTATCTATAAATAGCTTCATGGTTTGCAAATATGGCTTTTTTCCATGGAGTTACAGTGTCTAAAAGTACTAAAAGTAGAAACATACAACATCAAGTTCCACTGTTTGTAGTAATTCAGCGAACTTGGCAGGTAAAGGATGGTCAGATCAGGAGGAATTTTAGTTTCCTTACTGTAGTGGCAGGAAGGGCCAGTGCAGGTTTTCTATGATTGGAGCAGACAGTAAAGGAGAGTCCTGGAGCCCTTGGTGGCTCTCCAGGCTTTTAGTGCCATTTTACCAGGTACACAGCAGACAGGTGTGCCGGGGGTCCAGGAGGGTGGCAAGCCTTCCAGCCCCCAGCAAGTCTTCAGTCTTTCTGGGTTCTCTGGCCTTCTCTCGTGGCCTCTGCTTCTCTGCTATTTCTCCTCATTCTCTTCTGGTAGTTTTGTTCTGCTCTGCTGCATCCCTGTGACTCCGCCCTTATAAGCACCATCTCAGCCCAGGTTAATCCCACGTCGATATGGCCACACCCCACTCCAGGTGCCCGCCATGAGGCATGCATTCAGGACCACAAGGATCCATCATCAGTCCTAATGGTGGGAGGGCAATTATTTACACTAAACTTACAATCCTGATCTTTTATGATTCTAGGAAATTCTGATCCTAGGAAAATGGGAATCGAAGTGAGCAAAATCTGGATTTCATTTTGGAATCTCAGATAGGTAGGTGTAGGTGGCCCTGCTGAATTGCCTCTAAAGGAACTCGAGGGAGTCATAGTCCTCGCAGCAGGCATATAAAATTGTAAGCATTTGGGTAAATACCTAGAAGTGGAGTTGCTGGATCCTATGGAAGCTCTGTCTTTAGTAGGTCAAAAAATCTCCACACATCTCTCCATAGTGGTTGGACCAGTTTGCACTTACATGAGCAGTGCAGGAGAGTTCCCTTTTATCCACATCCTCACCAACATTTGTTGTTGCTAGTTTTTTTTTAAATATGTGCCATGCTCACTGGCGTTAGGCAGTATCTCATTGTAGTTTTGATTTGAATTTCCCTGGTTACAAGTGATGTTGAACATTTTTTCATATGCCTGTTGGCCATTTGCATTTCCTCTTTGGAGAGGTATTTACCCAAATGACACAGAAACATTAATTCCAAAGTGCACCTGCACCCCTATGTTTATAGCAGCACTATTTACAATAGCTAAGCTATGGAAACAACCCAAATGCCCCCAAAATGGATGACTGGATCAAGGAGATGTGGTACATATACACCATGGAATATTACTCAGCAATCAAAAAAGATAAACTCATGCCATTTGCAGCAACATGGATGGAGATGGAAGGAATCATGCTCAGCAAAATAAGCCAGAAAGAAAAAGAAAAAAATACTGGATGGCCTCACTGATAGCAGGAATTTAGAAAACCTAAATAAGGGGCCAGGAAAAAGACTGATTAATACAAAGTAAAAATCAAAATCAACAAGCAACCATAAACCAGAGACACACTATGGGAAGGGGGTGACAGGGAGAGGAAGGATTAGGGTCATAATAAGGGGGTGCAATTGTATGGGAATATAACCAAAATGATAATGCATACATTGTGCAAATATTAAAATGATGTAAGAATCATATAAAATAAAATATTAATTTAAAAAATGAAAATAAAAAAAAAGAAAAACAAAAAAAATAAAATTGTAAGAAGAGGATATTGTTCTCGCCAATACCCAGGTGAAGCCAATACTGTGCTGTTGGGACAGCTGTTCTGATGAGAAGAGAGTCTTGTCTGCGGTCAGTCTGGTCTCCTGTCCTGGACACACAACACAGGATAATGAGCACTGAGTGCTACCTGGCATGCACTTGCTGAGGAACTGTGGACACATGATCCAGACTTGGTTAAGTCAGCACCTTTGGGAATCTGCCCTGGAGGAAGTGCAGCAGACAACCTACACACAGGCTTGAGCACTGTTGACAGGCCCAGCACCACTGAAGCCTTGTCGTGGAATCAGCATGAACTCGAGATTTCGGCTTCTGCTTGTCCACATCCTCTGTGTGTGGTTCAGGGTTCATCCCCTCAGTGCACTTGACTCCTTTTTTTCTTGATGACAACCAAACTGCTTTAACTCCAGAATGACCAGTGAGGAAGAACACTTGAAGGGGTCTGAAAATGGGGAATGTTGCCAGAATCTGGGGCCTAAAGTTAGGTGTATTGCTGAGGTGAAAGGGTGACTCTTTGTCTAGAATTTGAGGTGAATGTTCACTTGGTGTGGGGGTTTCCTATGGTCAACTAACCTCTGTGATAAGAAGGTCAGTGTCAGGACAAGCTGAAAGGGAGTCCAGCTATGCGGGTCAGTGCCAGGGCTTTCGGGAACGCAGTCCCACTGTGCCAAGCGATGGTGTAAAGCAACCAACCCATTCCGGGCAGGTTTATGAATGGTTCTAGCAGCCACATTCTCTTTGCCGTTGTTTGTAGTCGCCACACTCCTTTGTACACTCCATTCCTCCACCCTTAACACCGCACTACCACCACACCGCACTCTGCTGCACCACCCTTATAAATCAGTCTCTTAGCTCAGGTGTACCCACTTCAGGTGCCCGCCATCAGGCATGCATTCAGGATCACAGGGTTCCCTCATCTCTCCTGATGGCGGGAGGGCAGAAAAGCCTGCTAACTTTTACCTTACCCTACAGATGGGAAGGGCTTCAGACAGCTTACCAGAAACCAGGGAGTGCCCTCATTGGAGTGGTGCTGACAGAGTACAGATAATCTTCCAGGAAATCTTAGAAGGCTATGATTTGCAGGCCTGTGACCTCTAAGTCCCCCTCCAGTTTTATAGCTCATCATTTACAACCCTATTACCAAGCTAACTAGCCACAGATTGAGGTTGTTACTTTATATAATAATTTGCCATAAATACTTCAATGCTAACCTCGGTGCATTAAAGATCTCTAAAGCTTTCTTCAATCTAATTACAAATTCCACTGGGAATTACTAGGTTGTGAGGAATCTTGTTAACTCCATAACAAGAGTTAAAGGGAAAACAGATGTCACCCTGACAGCGTAGTTCCTTTTTATGGCTCTTTGAAAGAGTCAGTCAGTGTCACTGTTCAAAGTCAGAGCCCTTTGCTTCCTGCAGCAGATCCTGCAGGTGACATCGGGTGTGGGATCCAGCACTTAGGCCTCGGAGCATTTGAGGAGCCAGAGCAGGTGGGGGCAAGGTTGGTGTGAGGACCCTGAGCGAAGGTGCCCACAGGTCCTGCGGATGGGTGGGTGGAGGGGCCCTGATGAATGGTCTCTCTAAGGAACTCGAGGGAGTCATAGTCCTCACAGCTGGCAGAGCCTCGTCCCACCATATTGCCAGCTGGGCTAATGAGAAGAGGCTTGTCTGTGGTCAGTTTGGTCTCCTGTCCTGGCCATATCTTCTAGGTTTGGAAGATGTGAGGAAATGTCTGTCCCTCTGGCAGATGAAGACAGCAGACCCGAGAGGAGCAGGGGTTGGGGTTCAGTGACACAACAGATCCGGTCAGGGTGTCTGCATGTCCCTCTCATGAGGACTAAGGAGGTGCTCTACAAAGGTGACCACCGAGTGATTCCACCAAGTTCAATATTCATGTCTTGCCTCATCACAGCCAGGGATACACCTCATCTTGACTTGGAAACAAACCAACTTATGCACTGTGGAAAAAAATAGTGTCATCTTCTGTCTGTGAAGTATTTTTATACAGTATAGAAAGAAAACAAATCTGTCTCATTTGTTTCCTGACCTTATACATAGTCCTGGAGGTGCACATTCTGGATCACTGAATTGGTAGAAAATTAGTGGTTGGAAAGTGAAAAATAAGCTTTGCAGTCAGGTGTATTTGGGAAACATATTTAGGATTCTTTGCTACAGAGTTGCTTGGATAATAGTCTTTCAAAACAGGATGGGGACATTCAGTATTAACTGGTTACACATCTCAAAGAATTTCTTTGGAAAATTCTAACTTTGAAATTTAAATCAAAGTAAAAAAAGAAAATAACCTATTACTGAAATTCATAGAGATATGGCAATAGGTAAACAGAAAACATTTACATAATAAATTAGATAATTTTCTTCAGCACTTAATCCAGAGCAAAATAAATGCAGATAATAAGATTATATATTAACTGTCTCACTGGAACTTATTAAGTCCTAAATTTTGTGTATTGATGGAACTTTGATCTATATAGAATCATGAAAGAATGAACTTAGACTAGCTTTGAATGACAAGGAAAGCAAGATTAATTCACATGATAAGCTGGAAGTATAAGGCAACTTCCTTGACTAGCTATAAAATTTCTACAAAAATCTAAATCTAAAATCATACTTAATAACAAGAAACTGGATGCCACTTAAAATTAGGAACAGGACCTCCCTTATGGTGCAGGGGTTAAAGAGAAAGGTGCAAGCTATTGTCAGCAACTGCTGCACAAGTTCAATTCCTGGCCAGGTAGCTACACGCATGGCGCAGAAAACCTCTCCTGACTCCCCACTGCTCCCCTCAGCAGTGAGTTTCAGTCAGTCTTCCTGTTCTGCTCCCCACTCTGTCTCTGGTGAATATTCTCACCCCCACACCCTTGGTCTACACCCCAGTGCTTGTGTGCATAAATGAATTTTAAAAAAAAATAAATAAAACTGGGAACTAATTAAAGCTGTCTCTTATCATCGATTCTATTCAGTATTGTACTGGAAAGTTCTAGATAATGAAATAAACAAGAAGAAAGCAAAATATAATGTAGACTGATAAAAGAAAAATAAAACTATACTTATGCCCAGATGCCATTATTTTCAATGTAGAAAATATCAAATAATCCACAAAAATCTCCTGGACAACATGGCGGCGAGGAGACGCTGCGAGTAAGATCTCCCATTAAAAAAAGTTAATAGGGAGGAAAAGCGGCAGGTCCCAGTGAGAACTGGGACACGGAAGATAAACGGACGACTCCAGCAAACTACCCGAAGAAGAAAGTGGCCATAAAAGAGGACCAGAAGGGAGGGAAGCGCAGAACCCTGCTCCCCTCCCCCGCCCACAGAAGCGGCACTCTCCGACCCGCAGAGAGGAGGGAAACAACAAACCAAAACGACCAACAAGAACGAACGACGCAGCAAGCAGGACTGTGAGTGGAAAGGAACTATTGCAGCCACCACACCCCGTGAACGGGAGCTGAGGCGAACCCTGCAGGATCCGCTGCAGCGGTGAGCGAACGGCTCCGGGCGCCATTAGAGAAGAACAAAGACCCCGGGAGACGCGCACACAGCCCGGGCTGCCGGTAAGCCTGCACGGGAAAGTGGCGCACTCGGCACGTGCTTGAAAAGCAAGTGCAGACCTGGATCGCGGCTGCCCAGGTCCCCGTGCCTGCGACCTAGGCTTGCGGGGAGACGACCTAGGCTTGCGGGGAGACGCGCGGAGGTCCTCACTGAGGTGAAGGTCCCTCCCTGAGTGAGCAGGAACCAGGCGCCCAGGCACGGGAGCTGTGCAAAAGGCGCCATTCCCGCGCCACTGAACTGGGCTACAGCCCGCGTCCTGGACCTGAGGGCTTTGAACTGAGACCCGGGGCACGAAAATTCGGGGCGTGGTTTCTCCACGACGGTGGGGCACAAGGCAGACACAGCACCCCAAAGCTGTTGAGGTGTACCCTACCATTCCCGCTCTGTTCTCTGTCCCACGGGGTGGGGGGAGGCGAAAAACAGCCCCCCAAGGACAATAGGAGAGATCTCTGGCGCCACCTAGCGACCAGGAAAAAAAAAAGTCACTAACACCCTATAAAACAGGACATTTCTTAAGACTGCTTGAAAAGGGCAGAAGGTTTCTGGAGGACCCAGTGGCCAGCCGGGAAGTTATTCCACGCCAGGCCCCTTCCGACCAGCAGTCTGAGCCCACAGAAGGAGCAGGCACCCACGTCCGGGGCAGACCGGGGGCGCAGAAGAGTGTGCCTGAAACCGGAGGCGCAGGGACTGCATCCCGCTTCGCCATTTGAGAACAGGGACATTTCTTCAGTAAAAACTGCCTAAAACCAGCAGAAAGCTCCCCCAGAAGACAGAGATGGCTCCTGGAAGAGCCAGAGGGGAGCGGAGAAGTTCACCCAAGATGTCAGTCAGTCCGAGCAACACAGTGTCCCAACGCATACGACAAATTAGAAAACAGACAGTAGGGAGTAGAAGAACCACACGCAACCTAAAAACTCCTCAGGAAAGAAGCACACCACAAAAAGAAAACCACTCCCCAGATTGCAACGACAGCAACTTGGAAGAACTTCTGAGCCTTCCAGAAAGAGAATTTAAAATTGCCATGATTAAAAAAGTGATAGATCAGAAGAAGGAAATTGAGTCCCTAAAGAGGGAAGTAAGAGAAATGCAGGAGATCAAAGAATTAATGGAGGAACTAAAGAACTCTGGGAAAAGCAATGAAAGCAGAATAGATGAAATGGAAGAACGAATAAGTACTCTTGAAGACACAGAAATAAAAAGAACCAAAACAGAAAAGGAAAGAGAAGTACGAAGGATAAAGAATGAAGAAAGACTTCGGGAACTATCTGACTCCATGAGGAAAGGAAATATAAGAGTTATAGGAATTCCAGAAGGAGAGGAGAGAGATGTAGGAACAGAGAAAATATTCATGGATATAATTGAAGAGAACTTCCCAAATGAGAAGAAGGAGCTGAAAATTGATATACAAGAAGCAAGAAGAACACCAAACTTCCACGACGAAAGGAAAAACACAGCAAGACACATAATAGTAAAGCTCCCAAGAATCCAGGACAAGGAAAAAATATTGAAGCTGACAAGAGGGAAGAAACAGATAACATTCAAAGGAAAACCAATCAGGCTGACATCAGACTTCTCTGAAGAAACACTACGGGCAAGGAGAGAGTGGAGGGACATAGTCAACAGACTCCAAGAAAACAGATGCCAACCAAGAATACTCTATCCCACAAAGCTCTCTTTCCTCCATGAAGAAAGAATATGGACCTTCCCAGACAAAGAGAAACTCCGGAATTTCATTGCGACTAAACCCCCACTCCAAAAAATACTACAAGGAATCCTAAAGCCAGAACCTCAGAGGGACGAATAACAACGAAAGAAGACCAAAAAAAAAAAAGTTATTAAAAGAATAAATAAATAAAATCAAAGGAAAGACAAACATAATGGCAAATACAGATGCTAACATATCAATATTAACTCTAAATGTAAATGGACTAAACTCTTCAATAAAAAGACACAGAGTTGCAGCCTGGATTAAGAAACAAAACCCAACCTTTTGCTGTCTCCAGGAAACACATTTAGCTACAAAAGATAAAAATAGGCTCAAAGTCAAAGGATGGAAAACAATCCTACAAGCAAATGGGCCAAAAAAGAAAGCAGGAACAGCTATACTTATATCAGATAAAACAGACTTCAAACTCAAAAAAATAAAAAGAGACCCCAATGGTCACTACATTATGATCAAGGGGACAATACTTCAAGAAGAAATAACACTCATTAACATATACTCACCAAACGAAAGAGCACCAAAATATATCAGACAACTGTTGTCCTCTCTGAAAACAGACATCAGAGAAAACACATATGTAGTGGGAGACTTCAACACACCACTATCAACAATGGATAGATCAACAAGACAAAAAATAAGTAAAGAAACTAAAGCTCTAAATAAGGACCTAGAGCATTTGGGATTAACAGACATCTATAGAACACTAAACCCAAAAAAAACGGAGTACACATTTTTCTCAAGCGCACACGGATCATTCTCCAGGATCGATCACATACTGGGGCACAAGACAAACATCAACAGATACACCAAGATTGAAATCATACCAACCATCTTTTCTGACCACGAAGGCATCAAACTAGAAATAAATCATAAAAAGAAGGCAAGGAACTATCCTACCTCATGGAGATTAAAAGCCACACTACTGGAAGACCACTGGACTAACGAGGAGATCAAAGAAGAAATTAAAAAATTCTTTGAATTGAATGACAAGGAGGACACCAATATCCTAAATGTATGGGATGCAGCAAAAGCAGTAATAAGAGGAAAATATATAGCAATAGAAGCTCACATCAAAAAACAAGAAAGAACTCAAAGAAACAACCTAATCTCGAAGCTCAAAGATCTAGAAAAAGAACAACAAAAAAACCCCAGAACCAGTAGAAGAAAAAAAATAATAAAAACCAAAGCAGAAATAAATGAAATTGAAACTAAAAAAACAATCCAAAAGATCAATGAAACCAAGAGCTGGTTCTTTGAAAAAATAAATAAAATAGACAAACCCCTAGCCAGGCTCACAAAGGAAAAAAGGGAGAAAGCACAAATACACAGAATCATAAATGAAAGAGGAGAAATCACAATGGACACAGCAGAAATCAAAAGAATAATCAGTAACTACTATGAACAGTTATATGGAAACAAGTTCAACAATCTAGAGGAGATGGACAAATTCCTACAATTCTACAATCACCCAAAGCTAGATAAAGAAGAAATAGAACACCTAAACAGACCAATTACAAGCAGCGAAATTGAAATGGTAATTAAAAACCTCCCCAAAAACAAAAGCCCAGGACCTGATGGATTTACAAATGAATTCTACCAAAGATTCAGAGACGAATTAGTGCCTATCCGTCACAAACTCTTCCAAAAAATTGAGAAGGAAGGGACAATACCAAACACGTTCTATGAAGCCAATATTACACTAATACCAAAACCGAATAAGGACAACACAAAAAAGGAAAACTATAGGCCAATCTCCCTAATGAACACTGATGCAAAAATCCTCAATAAAATTTTAGCTATCAGAATCCAACAATGTATCCATAAGATAATTCACCACGACCAAGTTGGATTCATTCCAGGGGCACAAGGATGGTTTAACATCCGAAAATCAATCAACGTTATCCAACACATCAACAAAAAGAAATATAAAAACCATATGATAATATCAATAGATGCTGAGAAAGCTTTCGACAAAGTGCAACACCCATTCATGATAAAAGCCCTTGAAATTCTTGGGATACAAGGAACATACCTCAACATCATAAAGGCCATCTATGACAAGCCAACAGCCAGTATCATTCTCAATGGTGAAAAGCTGAAAGCATTTCCATTAAGATCTGGAACAAGACAAGGATGTCCACTCTCACCACTGCTTTTCAATATAATACTGGAAGTCCTAGCCAGAGCAATAAGACAAGAGAAAGACATCCAAGGAATCCAAATAGGAAAAGAAGAAGTCAAACTATCACTATTTGCAGATGATATGATAATATACATAGAGAACCCCAAAATCTCCACAGAAAAACTAATTCAACTCATCAATCAATTCAGTAAAGTGGCAGGATACAAAATCAACACGCAAAAGTCAGTAGCCTTCCTATACACAAACAATAAATCTGAAGAAGAAGAAGAAATCAAAAAAACCACCCCTTTTATTATCGAAACAAAAAAAATCAAATATTTGGGAATAAATCTAACAAAAGAGGTAAAGGACCTATACAAAGAAAACTATAAAACACTGTTAAAAGAAATAGAAGAAGACACAAAGAAATGGAAAGACATCCCCTGCTCATGGATTGGAAGAATAAACATTATTAAAATGGCCATCCTACCAAAAGCAATATACAGATTCAATGCTATTCCAATCAAAATCTCAATGGCATTCATCAAAGAAATAGAACAATTATTGATGAAATTCATATGGAATCACCAAAAACCCTGAATAGCCAAAGCTCTACTGAAAAAAAAGAAGGAAATGAAGGCATCACACTCCCAGACTTCAAACTATACTACAAAGCCATAATCATCAAAACTGCATGGTATTGGAACAAGAACAGACATACAGACCAATGGAATCGAATAGAAAATCCAGAAATAAACCCACAGATTTATGGTCAACTAATCTTTGACAAAGGAGCAAAGACTATGCATTGGAGCAAAGAAAGTTTGTTCAATAAATGGTGCTGGGAAAACTGGGTCGCTACATGCAAAAGAATGAAGCTTGACCACTACCTCACACCATACACAAAAATCAACTCAAAATGGATTAAAGAACTAGACATAAGACCTGAAACCATAAAATACATAGAAGGAAATATAGGCGAAACACTACGGGATTTGCACATCAAAGACATCTTTACAGACACATCACCCAAAGCAGTGATAGTGAAGAGAAAGATAAACAGCTGGGACTACATCAAATTCAAGAGCTTCTGCACAGCAAAAGAGACAATAACAAAAACAAAGAGAAACCCCACCAACTGGGAGAACATTTTTGCACCCAACACTAATGATAAAGGACTGATCACAAAAATCTGCAAAGAGCTGATGAGACTCAGCAACAACAAAGAAAATAATCCAGTCAAAAAATGGGCAGAAGAGCTAAAAAGAAACTTCTCTGAAGAGGAAATGCAAATGGCCAACAGACATATGAAAAAATGTTCAACATCACTTGTAATCAGGGAAATGCAAATCAAAACTACCATGAGATACCATCTCACACCAGTGAGAATGGCACATATTAAAAAAACTAGCAACAACAAATGTTGGCGAGGATGTGGAGAAAAAGGAACTCTTGTGCACTGTTGGTGGGAGTGCAAACTGGTCCAACCACTATGGAGAGCTGTGTGGAGATTTCTGGACCTACTAAACATAGAGCTTCCATATGATCCAGCAATTCCACTCCTAGGTATTTACCCAAAGGACACAGAAACATCAATTCCAAAGAGCACCTGCACTCCTATGTTTATAGCAGCACTGTTTACAATAGCTAAGCTTTGGAAACAACCCAAATGCCCAAAAATAGATGACTGGATCAAGAAGATGTGGTACATATATACCATGGAATATTACTCAGCATTCAAAAACGATAAACACATGCAATTTGCAGCAACATGGATGGCACTGGAAGGGATCATGCTCAGCGAAATAAGCCAAAAAGAAAAAGAAAAATACCGGATGGTCTCACTCATAGCAGGAATCTAGAAAACTTAAATAAGGGACCAGGAAAATGAATATAAGAAAGTGAAAATCAAAATCAACAAAAAACTTTGAACCAGAGACACTTTTTGGGGGGTGGGGGGCGGGAGGGGAAGGATTGGGGTCAGAATGGGGCGTTTGCAATTGTATGGGGGAATAAAAAAATAAAATTTAATATTTAAAAAAAAATCTCCTGGAATTAATAAATGATTAAACAGTAGTATAAATACAAAATATTCTTATTAAAAAAGAATCATTAGGAAAACATGCAACCCAGGGCTTCCCTGGTGGCCTAGGTTAAGCCTCAGTGCTCTCAACACTGCAGCCTGAGTTGGATCCCTGGCCAGGGAGCTAGCCATGTGTAGCACAGACCTCTTCTGTCTCGCCAGCTGTTCCCCTCAGCAGTTTATTTCAGTCAATCCACCTGTTCTGCTCCCCAATCTGTCTCTGGTGAATCTTCTAATCCCCCCACCTCTGGCCTGTACCTCAGATGTTTCATGGATAAATGAATAAATACTTTTTAAAAATAAAAGATCTGAACAGACACTTCACCATAGTATCCACATGATAAACAGGTGCATAGAAAGATTTTAAATATAATGTCATCAGAGAATTTAAAATTAAAAGAGAATTATATCACCACATACCTATTAAAATGACAAAATTCCCAAGCACAACAACCCCAAGTTCTCGAGAGGATGTGTAGTAACAGAAATTCCTCATTATTGATGGGATTGCAAAATGGCACCGCCACTTGGGAAGATGGTTTGAAATTGTATCTATACAAACTGTTTTGTTCTTATAAAACTAAACATACTCTTACTATATGATCCATAAATTGTCCTCACTGGTATTTATTCAAGTAAATTTTTAAAAGTAGTCCTACAGAAAAACCTGCATAGAAATGTTTGTACAGGCTCTATCCATAATTACTAAAACTTGGAAGCAACCAAGATAGTCTTTAACAGATGAACTGATAAGCTGTAGTATATTCAGACAATGAGCTATATAGCTCAGTGGTCAAAAAAAAAAGTTATCACATACATATATACATATACTTGTGCCTTGAAAACATATATATGTGTGTGTAAGTTATTCCTTTATCAAATGATATAAAATAAACAACACAAAGAGTAAAACCTAATGTAAAATATGGACCTTAAAGATAATGTATCAATAATGGTTCATCAATTGTAACAGCTGAACCACAGCAATGCAAGATATTAATAAGAAGGAACACTGTTTTTGGAAGTTTGAGGGGATGTATGGGAACTATGAGATTTCCACTCAATTTTTCTCCAAATATTAACTCATAAAATAAAGTCTATTAATTTAAAAACTACAAAATAAATAATTGAAATTTACTGAGACGTGGCGTGGCAGTGAGTGAACAAAACATATTTTTACCACATTTAGTAAGTTTTCTTCAGTAGCTTAAAGACAAAAAAAAATAGAAAAGAGAAAATAATAAGTAATTCACCAGTATTTATCAAGCCCTATATTTTCTGTAATAGAATTTGTGTGACATTTAGATAAATACTCAATCAGAAAAGAATGGAAATTCACTGAATGGTTGTGCCTATTAATAAAGTAAACAAGATTAATTTACATGGTTAAATACACTGAAAAAATAGGAAGCTTTTAGTGCAGTTCTTAGCACATAGTATATGCTCAACAAAGCTAACAAGTGCTGGGTAGTTTGTGGTCTGTGTGACAGAAGTGAAACACTTAATGCACATGATAAGAATTCAGAGAACAGGGCCTCCCTGGCGGTGCAAGGGGTTTAGCACCACACTATGAAGCTGTCCTCAGCGTATGCAGCATGAGTTCGATACCCAGCCAGCCAGGGAGCAACTCACATGGAGCAGCAGACATCTCCTGTCTCGCCCGCTGCTCCCCTCAGCAGTGTATTTCAGTTGATCTGCCTCTTCTGTCCCCCCCGCCCCCGTGTCTCTGGCCTGTACCCCAGCTCTTGTATACATAAATAAATAAATCTTTAAAAGAAAAGAATTCAGAGAACAGAGAACTTACTGCAAACTGGAATACTTGTGATGGAACTGAAATTTGCGCTAATGTTAACACAAACAAAAATAGTATCTGATAGGCAAATAAAATAAATACAAGCAAACCCACAAGGAACAATAGAAAGGTGTTGAACAAGTGAAACATGTCATGAACAGACATGCTGAAGTCTAAGCCCCTTGGTCACTGATTGCAAATATGTCATGGTGTTTCATTGCCAAGAAAGGCAGTCGTTCCAGGCAGCCATCACAAGAGGATTCTGTGTCATGAAGCAAGCAAGCCCACCCAGGGGAGCTGAAAATAGAGTGGCCTGAAGAAAGGCAGTGATGGTGGACTCAGCCCAGTTAGCAAATGCGGAGGTGCACACAGATCACACACAGTGTGACTTTGGTCTAGGCAAAAAAAAACAATAACAACAAAAAAAAAAACACTTCTTCTGTCTCTCCATTCCCTGAAACTTCACCAACAGAAATAATAGCAATCAAAGGGTGCTTCTTAGTAAATTTCATGATGTAGCCTGAAGGATGTTTCCTAAGTGAAGAACAAAATGAGCAACAGCACATAAACATTCAGACATTACAGCAATTTCATTCATTTGAAGTTTAAAATCACTACATAGTATTGCTGGTTTAGCATAACCTAATGGTGATAGTCATTATTTTTCTTAAGAGTTTGTAAAGATATAATCCAAATACCATAAAAGTCACCCATTAGAGCATACAAATGAATGATAACTTCACAGTTGTGCAAACATCACCAAAATAAAATTTGGAACATTTTCATCACCCCCAAATTAACCCTAGACCATTAGCAGATACTTCCCTTTTGCACCAACTCTTGGGCTTGGCAAAATCCAATCTACTCTGTCTCTCTGTAGATACCCCTCATCGGGTTTTTGGAATTAATGGAATCTTATAGGAAGTTATGTTCTGTGTCTTGATTTTTTGACTTAGCATAAGACTTTCAAAATCCATCCAGGTCTCAGAATTTTATTCCTTTTTTTTTAAAGATTTATTTATTTATTTATACAAGCACTGGGTACAGTCAGAAGCGCGGGCGGGTGAGAGAATTCACCAGAGCCAGAGCGGGGAGCAGAGCAGGCAGAAGGACCGAAGGACACTGCTGAGGGGAGCAGCGGGCGGCAGGAGAGGTCTGCGCGTCCTGTGGGACCCTCCTCCGGTGGCCGGGGTGCAGCCGGGGATCGAACCAGCACTGCAGAGGCCGTGGGCAGCTTCGCATCCCAGCGCTCAACAGTTGTGCCCCCGGGGAGGCCACTTTTTATGCTTTTTCTTGATGCAGCAGATGGTAGACCCTTTCTAGAGCGGATATTCTGGGGGCTTTGCGGTCCCCCCCAACAATAGGACTTTTTAAATTCCCAATTTCGACTTCACGCCCCCCCAGAAGACGAAGGAGGTGAGTGACAGACACAGAACCACCCCTGCACGCACGCGTCTCTCCACACTCTGAGGACAGCCGCCCTCACGACCCCTGGGGACACCCCATGTCCAGCGGCGCCGAAGGAGCTGCGCCCCGGGAGAGTCGAGGGAGGACTGAGAAGCCGGAGGAGGCGCCGCCAGCTCAGACCCCGGCGCGCGGGGAGGAAGTGCCCGTGACGGGCTGACGCGCCCGGGCGCTGAGACTGTCGCCGCGCGGGGAGGACACGCGGGTCATGGGGGCGCGAGAGGGGGACGTCCAGCTGGGGACCCAGGATGGTCCATCCCTCTGCGGAGCACCCCGCGGCAGCGCGAGCCCCCGCAGGCGATGGTGCCAGGGCAGCCTCTTCCCAGGCGGGTGCAGGTCCCCCCGCGCACCGCCGCCCCTGGCTTCTCATCACCCCGTTTCCTCCGCCGGCCTCGACGGCCGCTGTGGAGAGAATACCCCGTGAGCGCCTTCAGGACGTTCGCGCCTGATGGAGGAATCCACCCGCTGAGGGCCGCCTCCTGGCACCTCCAGGTCTGGGCCACCTCCGCACCCTGACTCCACCCTGCCCCGGGAGGCAGCGGCTCCAGCTTCCCCGACAGCGTCCCTGGAGGGCCTGGAGCCACCGGAGCCTGTACAGGGCTCATTGCAGAGGGAAAACATTCCCGGGCTACTCAACAGTGACCACGGCGAGCGCCAGGGGCCTTTTCACAGACTCCACATGTCCTTCACACTGTTTCCTCAGCTCACCCCCGAAAGGCCGGCGAGCAGGGTGTGCAGAGTCACGGCGAGACGGTGCCCCGAGTGGCGTCCACGTCCTCCACCCCAGCTCTCTGCAGGAGGACAGCCCCAATCACTCTCTCCTCAGGTCTGAGAGAGTCCACACTTCACCTCACCTTGGCCGACATGTGGGTCACCGCAGCCAAGCCCAGGAAAGTCTCATGAAACTAGCTGGAAACGACGCGGCCTCTCCCCGCACGAGACTGCTTGATGCCCATGCCTTCTTGTGATAAGGTGAGCAGTTCCTCCTGGCCTGCTCTCGGGATGTATTTCCTTTCTCTCGGGATGTTCCACATATTCTTGCACACATCCAAGTTTTTACAGATTTGTTTCATGAATCTACACATATTTATTATTAGTATTCTTCAAAATGATATCACAAGTCAGATTAATTTATAACTAAGAATTTGATAAGGTAACTCTAGCTCAATTATGTGGCTTTCCAAAATACTCGTTTAACGAATACTTAAGATTTATTTATTTATGCACACAAGAGCTGGGGGACAGGCCGTAGATGCCAGGGTTGAGAGGATTCACCAGAGACAGAGCAGGGAACAGAGCAGGCCGACTGACAAAATACACTGCTGAGGGGCGCAGCAGGCCAGTCAGGAGAGGTCTGAGGCACATGGCAGTCAGCTCCCTGGCCGGCTGGGGATCCAACTTGTGCACAGTGGCTGGCAGTAGTTTGAGAGCACTGTGTTTAACCCCTGGGCCACCAGGGAGGCCCCTTACCTTTAGTTTGAGGTCAGAAGTGTGACTCCTTCATTTCCCCCCGCTTTTAATCAGGAAAGCTTTGGTTATTTGGGGTCTTTTGTGTTTCCATATGAACCTCAGTAATCTTTGTTGTATTCCTCTGAAGAATGTCATTGGGATATTTATTGGGGTTGCAGTGAATCTAGAAGGGGCTTTGGGTTGGATGGCCCTTTGGACAATGTTGATTCTTTCACCCCATGAGCTGGGTCTTTCTTTCCATTTCTCTAAGCTTTCTATTATTTTTTTCCACAATGTTTGATAGTTTTCCTTGTAAAAGTCTTTCACCTCCTCTGTTAAATTTATTCCCAGTTAATTTTTTTGTGTGTGCAATTGTAGGTGGGATGGCTTTGTTAATTTCCTCTTCTAGTTCATTATTTGTACTTAGGAAGGCATATGTTTTTCAATGCAGAGTTTGGTGGCATTACATACACTCACTCTGTCGTGTAACTCTTATTTCTGAAACCAGGGTGTCCCAAAGGCTTACATACACCCCCAAAATAGACCTGCATTCTTTCTGCTCATTGCTTAACCCTTTGCACTCCGCTGACCCCTCTCAGGGGACATCGGAATTCTAGCATATCACTCGGATTTCCCCTCTCAGGGGACATTGCAATTTATTAGTGATTATGGGGAATTGAGTTATTTCAACACAACTTTTTGAGACATGCATGTTTCCTTGAAGTTTTATCTTGAAATGGCACAAGAAATTAAATCAAAATATCGTAAAATTACTAAGATATATACAAGAAATGTCAGCGGGTTTTGTGTCGGACAAGAATGTGAGATGCGTGCTCACGACGGTCCGAGCACTTCGCGACACCACTTGAAAAGAGTGATACGGGGAGTTTGTAGAAGAACGGTCGGTTTTCAAACAGTGCGTACTGTGTAGTGAGATATATAATTACAAATAAACAAGTCTACATCTGGAGGAAAAGACTTTCAAAGCTGAGCTCATTTTGGTTTGAAGCTTCGAGCAGTGCACATAGATCTAAAGAGGAGAAAATTGGAAAAGTGATTCTTTTCTTAGTGAATAAATTGTTTGGTGAAAGCTATTTTGGTAAATATCATCTTGTCAGTTAGTAATAACAATTAGAAACTTTCAACCCATGCATTTATTTATATTTTTTATTAGAACAATGGCAAAGCGTCCAACCACGAATGAGTCTCATGACACAAGTAGTAGTAAAGATGAGCTCCACTAATAAGCCTGCAATGCATATTGGGGAGTGTTACAAAACTTATCATACTGTACAAAATTATAAACAATAAAATGTTTTTTTTTTTGCAAATATACATTCCTCGATGTCACCCAATTCATATAAGTCTCTGGGCTGTGCTGATGCTGCGCGTCCTGACCCCAGGATGTGGCTGAGCTGGGCAAGGTCCCCACGGAGCACGGGGGAGGCCTCTCCTGGGCCTCCGCCAACAGCATCACCACCCACCTGGGCCGCCCACCCATCTGCAGAGGCCTCCCCCGCCACACCACTGGACGCCCCAACACACCTGCAGGGGGACGTGACACGACCCCCTGAACACTTCACCTTCAGAGCAGAGAGTGACCCTTGCTGCAACAGCCGACATGGGTCACGTCACAGCAACAGGCACTTCCAGGGAACGTGGCACTAGCAGAGGAGCGTTGTCTTAGCAAACCCTGCAGGCCTCTTTGGACCAGGTCTGAGGTGAAGGCTGAGGGGCCCAATGCCATCTTTAATGGGCGCTCAAGGACACCTAGGAGCCTGCAGCATCGTGGAAAGCGCCCTGCGGCCTAGGGGTGAAAACCTCAGCAACCTCCCATGGCGCGTTGAGGAATATGGCCCATGGCCCCAACACTCCAGGTGGAGTATGAAGGGACCAATGTACCTCCCCCTGAATCAGGGAGGATGCTCTCAGGGGACAGACACCCCATCAGTCACCGACCTGGAAACACAGGACGGGGGCTCTGGCCGTAGAGATGTTCCTGACTGAGGAAGCTGCATAGAGGGCATGGACAGGGAGTAGCGGGTGCCCAAGTCCCAAATCCATGATCAGAGAAACAATCCCCGATGGACGGGCCCCGAGCACAGCCCTGCGGAGAGGACGCCGCGGAGCCGACACAGGGCACGACTGCAAATCCACAGACCAAGGCTAGGTGTGGACATGCAGGCGAGTAACGGGGGCAAACTCAGCGGGCCTCGGAGCCTCAGGAGAGGACTCAGGCCAAGCCCCTCAGCAAGAGACACACCACAGAGACCCCCACGACCAGCATCCGCTCCCTAACCGCCACAGCCGCGGGAGCCCCTGCTTCTCGGCCCCAGCGGCCACCCCTCGGGACTGTTCTGCTCAGGGAGCTTTATTGTCCTTACTCCTGTGAGTAAATGTCTGGCTCTTCTGGAACTCTGGGCTCCACTTGGAAGTACTTTCGCACCAAAGACAAGAAATGAGGAAGAGCACACCCGAGGCCTCACACTCCGGGCCTGCTGCACAAACTCTCCGCTAGGCATCACCACGGAGCCAAAGAAACACATCAGATGGTGCCCGGGGCCCCTGAAGGGGGAGTGGGAGCAAGAGTTATATCAAGGACTTTCTCAGCCACCACATTCCACACCAACCACTCACCCCAAGCTATGAACTGACTCAGACAAAGACCACATTCAGGACACGGCCAGCAACGGCGGAAGGGATTATGTTCTGAACAAAGAGTGAAGGAAAAAGACCTGGATTACATCATCACCTCCAGGAGGAATACAGGGGAACGAAGAAAGGGTCAGGGGAAAAAAAAAAACTAGCAGGCAGATGACAGAGCTGAGATGCCAGCAGGGGATGGGGCAGAAGAGGGGCCAGGAGGGGAGGAGGAGCACCAGGGCCTGGGGTGACGGGTCACAGGGGCGGTGCGGACAGGACATTTATAAGAATTATACAGAAAGGGAGCAATCCAATGTTGCACAAAGATGAACAATAATTTAATAAAAAAATTAACAGGCAAGAATCCTATCCTTTAAAAAAAAATTCAGGGGCCTAAGTTGGCGCAGGGGTGAAGTATCACCACTATGAAGCTGTTCTCAGTACTGCAGACATGAGTTCGATCCCTGGCCGGGGAGGTGACTCAAGGGCACAGTAGACCTCTCCTGTGTCCCCACTGCCCCCTTCAGCAGTGGATTTCAGTAGATCCGCTTGTAGTGCACCCCACTCTCTCGGTGGAGAATCCTCTCACCCCCTCATACCTCCGGCTTGCACCCAGATCTTGTATGCAGAATTAATCTTCCAACAAAATTCCCTTATTTTGTAGAACTGGGGTGTAGACCAGAGCTTCGGGGGTGTTAGGATTCACCAGATAATGAGTGTGGTGACAAACAGGCAGAACCACTGAAATACCTGGCTAACGGGAGCAGCGGGTGACACAGGAGAGGCCTGCTGCGGCCATATGTGGGGCGGCTTCCTAGCTGGGGCTGAAACCCTGGCCAGAGCAGGCAATAGCGCTGAGACTTAACCCCAAGGCCACCAGGGAGGCCCCGAAAAACCTTCATCATGAAAAGTAGGTAAAGACATCTGCAGACCTCAACCTATAGCCGATAGCACAGTTCAACGTTTCCTTCTAGAGGAGGACATTTTGGTGGTGAGCAATTCCAGCATCAGGGGGCACCACAGAGACCTAGAGTACTGAACAGAATGTGACGACTAAGTTACAAAACCCAGAGAGATCACTTACCCACGCAACATGCAGTGTGCCATGTAGACAGACAGCTGCTGTGGACAGGCATAGCATCGCCCAGGAACTTAAGAGGATACTAGAGGCAACGGCAACAGGAACAGCAACATCATGACTGCATGAACTTGGGAGAACAGAGTGAACCAGGTAACTCCACGCAATTAGGATTGAAACCGTATGTCAGTTCCCATTGCTCTCAGCTGCATGATGTGGTTTGAGCTCCTACGTTTGAATATTTTTAAAAGATTTTTATTTATTCAAACATACAAGAACCAGGGTACAGGCCAGATGTGTGGGAGGGTGAGAGCATGCAGCAGAGACAGAGCGGGGAACAGTACAGGCAGACTGACCGAAATACACTGCTGAAATACATGCAGTGGGCCAGAATGGAGAGGTCTGCCGCACCATGGGGCTGCTCCTGGCCGGCCAGGAAATCAAACTCCCACCGCAAAGTCACGGACAGCTTCACAGCAATGCGCTTAACCACCTGCACCACCAGGGGAGGATTGCCTGCACACTCTTGACATTCATAGTGTTTCCCTCCAGTGTGGAGTTTGTCATGCCTAGTGAGGGCTGACTTCCTGAAAAGTATTCCCACTCTTCACAATCATAGGGATTTTGTCCAGCGACATCTCTGATGTCCAGTGAGAGCTTGCTTACGGGAAAAAGTTTTTCCACACTCTTGACACTCATAAGGCTTCTCTCCACTGTGACTTCTCTGATGTTTACTGAGGGATGATTTCTGGTGGAAAGCCGTCCCACATTCTTGACACTCATAGGATTTCCCTCCATTATGAATTCTCTGATGTGTAATGAGGTGTGACTTACGTGAAAAAGCTTTCCCACACGCTTCACAATCATAGGGTTTCTCTCCAGCGTGACTTCTCTGATGTCTAATGAGGTTGGACTTACGGGAAAAAGCTTTTCCACACCCTTCACAATCATAGGGTTTATCTCCATTGTGACTTCTCTGATGTCTAATGAGGTTGGACTTACGGGAAAAAGCTTTCCCACACCCTTCACAATCATAGGGTTTCTCTCCAGTGTGAATTCTCTGATGTTTACTGAGGGATGATTTCCACTGGAAAGTCTTCCTACACTCTTGACATTCATAAGGCTTCTCTCCAGTGTGACTTCTCTGATGGAGACTGAGGGATGATTTCCATTGGAAATTCTTACGACACTCTTGACATTCATAAGGCTTCTCTCCACTGTGAATTCTCTGATGCTCCTTGAGGTAACACTTACTGGAAAAAGCTTTCCCACAACGTTCACATTCATAGGGTTTCTCTCCAGTGTGAATTCTCTGATGTCTAATAAGGTGTGCCTTACGATAAAATGCTTTCCCACACCCTTCACAATCATAGCGTTTCTCACCAGTGTGACCGCTCTGATGTTCAGTGAGGGATGATTTCCAGTCGAAAGTCTTCCTGTACCCTTTACATTCATAAGGCTTCATTCCAGTGTGACCTCTCTGATGGTGAGGGAGGGATGATTTCCAGTGGAAAGTCTTCCTACACTCTTGACATTCGTAAGGCTTCTCTCCAGTGTGAATTTTCTGATGCTCAGTAAGGTGAGACTTCCTGGAAAAAGCTTTCCCACACCTTTCACATTCATAGCATTTCTCTCCAGTGTGAGTCCTCTCATGTAGAACACGAACTGACTTACCGGAGAACACTTTCCTGCACGCCTGACATTCATAGGATTTCTCCCTTGTATGAGTTTCTGATGGACACTAAAAGCAAGTTTCTGCCTGAAAGTTTTCTTACACACCTGACACGGGTAGCGCTTCACTCCCGTTTGAGACTGTGGATGTAAGTGAGGGCAGTCTTCCATGAGTAAGTTTTCACATAAACGTTAGAGCCAAACAACTTCACTGCAGTGAGATTTCTCTGGTATCCCCTCTGTAAGGAAATCTCAGCGGTGCCCCCACACTCATCAGGTTGATCGTCTGCTTTTGTTTTCTGATGTTCAGTCAGAACAGAGGTTTTAGAGGCCGCTTCACCATATCTCTTATATCCCAAATTATTCTTCCCTAACTGGGTACTCTCATGCGGATAGGTGTGAAATGTGTTTCTGAGACTGGCCCCACTTTCATAACATTTCTGCTGCTCATGTTCAACATACCTAGGAGGATTCAAATGCACTGGAGTCATCTCCGCAGCTCTCCCCTTTTCATTACAACTGCAGCGAGTCTGTCCTCCTTGGGTTCTGTCTCGGACAACGAAAGGTACCTTATCACGGGTGTCACTGCACTCATTGCATTTATGGACAATCCCTTCCAGAAGGGCTCCTCTAGGTGTAAATACTGTTTCTTCACTCATGACTTTTCCTTGTTCACGAAATTCAAAAGGCTGTTGAATTTCTCAATCACCTGGTGACTAAGGTGCTCAGGATACTTGATGGGTTCCCTCATTCTACTAGAGACCTCCTTATTCTCTCCAGCATGTTCTTCATGAGGCTCAACAGGGATCATCATGGTCCTATGTATAAAGTTCTCAGACATCACTGCTGAATTGTTTTCATTTTTGATACTATTGTTCAAACAATGAATTGAGTGCAAATGATTTTTTCCATTAAGTCAGTTCTCTCGTTGGATGGTGTTTTGCTGCTGGTGGTAAGAACTTGCCACAAATGTCTGCCCTGATTTGCAGGGCTGTCCTGAGTCAGGTGCCACAGTACAGACATCTAAAGTGAGGAGATAAAAATTGCCATGTCTAAAAGGAAGCATTCTGAGTGAATACTACTAAGCGGCATGGAAGTTCTATATTACAACATAATTTACAGGTATTGATTTTCTGATTCATGCTTT
>NW_023601851.1:9596391-9620885 GCF_014898055.3 Talpa occidentalis | reverse complement strand
GTCCAGCCACATTCCTTAGTCTGCCTGTCCTTCATAACCTATGTCAGGTGTATCTGGACAGTTCAGGGGCAAACTTGGCCCTCTGCAACTCAAGACAACTCCTCCCAAACACTTTATCTGCAGAGAGCCATTGAGGAACCCCCTGTGCACCAACATTTCTTGATTTTTCTACTGTGTGCAGTGTTGTGGATCTGTGATTTCATTCATCTGTAAACCACACACTCAGTAGTGGGTATTGCTGGTCCCATTTTATACATGAGAAAATTGAGACTTGAAGGAAGAGCAACTTGCCGAAAGTCCACAGCTATTAAGCAAAATGGACTGCAAAGCCTTTCCTCTCCATCAAACCAGTTTGCCTCCCTAGTAGAAGGATTTGTGCCTCTGTACTTCTCCTGGGCAGGAAAGCACTCCCTGCGGACTAGGTAGGGGGCTTCTCTCCTGCCCTGTGGAGCAGCTGTGATAAGGGCTCACTGCAACCTGCATGGGGCTCTCAGCACTTCTGTCAACACCCTCCTGTTGAGCAGGAAGCCACACTCACATTCCTCCAGAAGGTTAGTGAGAGAGCTGCAAGATGGAGTCGATTTTTCTTTCCCTTCCGAAACAGAAATATCGCTAAACTCCTTTAAAAATTGACTTCCTAGTTGATTTTGCGTGTAGGTGATGCAGCAAGCCTCAGACTTAGGATTTTCAAATGTCCTTGGCAGGTTATTACCAATGACTGTCAAATGTGTTCTCGGTGGTCTGGGTATATCCCATGGGAAAATGCCTTTTCTCAGGGAGTGGAGCTTTTAATGTTCATTTGTGACTTAGATTTTAGCTGTATATTGAATTCATACCTTTATCCGCTTTTAACTATCTTGTCTCATAGCAGAAGCTGTTGAATGTGGTCTGTGCTCATACATTAGGTTTCTGATGTGATTGTCTTTATTCTGGTGGGTTGGGCCGGGATGGAGTCACTTCAGCCGTGGCCAGTGATATCCTGGGGAGAAAGAGAATCCATTTGCCCTGGATTCTGTACAGCATATTAACTTCCTTTATTTTACATCCTAGGGAGGTGACATGATGGTCAAGGTTACAGTACTTCTTAGCGGTACCACTTGTCACCCAGATTTCTAAGTCACACTGCGCTCCTACCAGGATTTTGGGGCTCTCTGATAGGAAGAGGGAGGCTCAGAGGTGAAGTGACTTGGCTGAGGTCCTGGCTGATTGGTGTATGACTTGCAGCTAGAACTCAAACCTGCTAAGGACTGTAATGTAGCTAACTTAATGTTTAGCTACAGAATGTTTTTGTTGTATTGTAGCTAACTGAATGTTTTTAGAAACTCAATTATGTCTCGACTCTACCAAAAAAACTAGCTGTTTAAACTTTCCCATTGTGATTGTAAGGTGAACAGTTCTCTCTCATTTGTCTTATAGTAGGTAAGAACAGAGACACCAATTCAGATGTTTACTTTTTGGATTTCCTGAGGCCAGCTCTCCTTAGGTTGCCCCCACCCCAATCCTAGATCCAGACCTAGGGTTCAACTGCCTGAGGACTCTGCTCCACCCACTGCCTCCGTTTTTCTACTGCAGAGGCTGTAGAAGTGGGAGCTCATTAAAAAAAAAAAGATCAAAAGTTCACCCTGCGTTTCAGTTCCCTTTTGAACAATGGGTGGAGGGCAGAGAAAGAAAGGTGTGCTACATCACAATGTGGCTGCAGACTTTGCAGCCATTAGGCTGTCCTCCCCTGGGCAGGAAAGTGGACAGACAGGGAGTGCTCCCAATTTCAGGAGTGGCCCTCCTGAGTGGCTTCCAGCACTTCTTACAAGAAAAGTGAAGACCTCCTGGGCAGCTGCAACAGGCGATAGGTTCGGCGGTCTCACTGGATCTTGAGATGAAGCCAGGACTATACTGAGTGACCCCAGTCAGTGAGCAGTGCAAAGCAGTGGCCTCAGAACCTTCCTCTTCCCCACATCCCAGTCTCTCTGTGCTGGAGTCCTGGACAGGGCACGGGAGCATCTGACTCTCAGTCAGGCTACTAAAGTATTGCACTGCTGAATACTCTTGAATCTGCTGCACCCTTTCTGTTTACACAGTGAGCAGAGTAATAGCAAGACTGTGCTATATGTGATGGCTCTGCACTTAGCTAGGCTGTCAGGCAGGCCGGGCTCTGCCCCATGGTGGCCTGCTGCCATTGCGTTTCCCTTCCTGTGCGGGTCTCTGCTGTCCCTGAAGCATCACCGGGACACCTTGGTGTCCTTCTGAATGTAATGACTTACTTGTAACTCTAGTCACATCCCAGGAAAAGAAACAAAAGCAGGGACCTGACCAACTCCTTAGACCCCTCTTTGTTGTTTAGGCAAAAAAAACATATTTGGAATTCTGCTCTGTGTCTAGCCCAGGGGAGGAAGAAGTTTCTAGCAGTTATGGCTTTCTGTTTGCTGCCTGGTGCTTTCACAGAAATACTTCATTTTTTTAAACCAAAATTGCATTTGTTCAGTTGTCATTGTTGAGCATGTATTTACTGTGTTTTACAGACGTGAGTAAATATATGTATGTAATTATATATATGTATGTATATATGTATGTAGAAAACCAAATATATATAGACAAGGTAAAGGCATGTATACTAGATATTTTGAAGTTATTTATCAAGGGGAAAGATGTGTGTTATAAAGTAAAAAGAGTCTATATTTTATACATAATGTAGATAGCAAGAATAGCATGCACATTATACACAATTTTCCTTTCCTCTTTTATTATTAAAGCAAAAAAAAATAAAAGGACAGTACAGGCAGCTGTTCCCAGGGTTGTGAAGGCCACACTGCTGTGGGGGGAGGGAATCCATGGCCCTGGGGTGCAGTCTGTGCTGGGCCCAGCCCCGCACTCCCTGCCTTCTGGCGCTGCCTCACATGTGGCTTCCTGCTGTCCCCCAGGTCTGCATCCCCGGGGTGAAGGGTGAGAGTAACCAATAAAGTTTGACTACAGAAGTGATTCTGGCTCTTGTCCTGCTGGGTCGCCTCGGGGCTCTACTTTGGGAGCTGGCACCTGGCTGGTTGTGGACTCTGAGGCAGAGATGTGAATGGGGCGGTGGTGGTATTTAGCATGTGCTTGGAGTTGTTAGGGGGAAAAGGATGTCCTAAAGCTAATTCCATACAGGCTTTGTGGACTCTACCCCCACCCCAGGCCAAAGCCAAAGACACTGGGGACTCCAAATCCCATCACCACCGAAGGGAAGGTGGCTGGGACCTGAGGGTGGGGTTAAGCAGCCAGGTTTGGTATAAAGCCAGACCTGTGGGCTTTGGAGGGGATCCCCCATTTTGGCTCTCCGCCAGCTCGCAGCGTCATGCCAGCTCTGAGAGTGCCTTTGGGTTTCCAGGTCGGCGGATCGGGTAGGACGCATTAAAGACTTTATTTCCCTATTTTCTTCCTGAGTTGTACATTTTCCTTATTTCCTTTTCCTTGTAAATAAGCCTTTTATTAACCTTTTGTGTATGCCTGTAGTGGAGTATTAATTAGTCCCTTTTAAGCTCGCGGGTGAGAACCCACAGCCAGGCCACCGGTTCAATATTGGGATTGCCCTATAACAGCTGGCGCCCGACGCGTTTTCCAAGCTTCACCCATGGTTGACCAGCCCAAAGTAATTTTTCTTGCATTAGTCACTGTTGTGCCCAAGATCAGCAGACTCGGCGAGCATAGCCTCCGAGAATCCAAAGATAGCTGATGTAAATGCAAAAGGGAGTTTATTACGGGCTCGAGACCGGGCCCTCGACACATGCCAATGCGACGGCAGAGGTCAAGAGTCCCGAACAGAGGAAGCAGGGGTATCTTACAGGGCCACGAGTGGCGCGAACTTTGAAAGAAGCTGGCAATTACTCATTGGCTACTACAAAGGCATTTTGGCGCGCGCGGTTACAGTTTCAAAGTGATAGGATGCTTAGAGATGCTGTCCCATTTATGGACAGGACTGCCCTTATTGGCGGCTGGGGTGGTCTGCTTTTTCGTCACCAAGTGGAGTGAGGGTTGTGACTGCTGAAACTATCTCCGGAATGCGGCTGGACAAGGACTAACATATCAAGGTGGAGGATATACAAAATGGCGAAACCTCGGCTAAGCTTGGTTCCACAGTCACCATCTTCAGTGAGCTCAGGCAAATTGCTAATTGGTCTGATAGTGTTGTAGAGCAACCTCAATACAAAACGGGGTGCCTGACTGTGGGTCCTCACCTGTGCGCTTAAAAGGACTTATCAGTGCTCTACTGCAGGCACAAGCGAAAGGTTAACAAAAAGGTTTATTTACAAGGGAAGGGGAAATGAGGAAATGTACAGCTCAGGGAGAAAAGTGGGAGACAAAGTTTTAAATAAGTCCTACCCGATCCGCCGATCAGGAATCCCAAATGGCGCTCTGAGAGCTGGCCGCCAGCCAGGAGCCTTGAAGCGGAGGCGAGCAATAGCAAGCCAGCCCAAGGCCCACGTGTTTGGTTTTTATACCCAACCTGGCTGCTTACCTCCACCCTCAGGTCCCAGCCACCCTCCCTTTGGTGGTGATGGGATTTGTCTTTCCCAATGTCCTGATGGCTTTAGTCTGGAGTGGGGGTGGAGTCCACAAAGCCTGTATGGGATTAGCTCAGGGCATCATTTCCCCCTAACAATAGGAGCTGTCTCCTGGTTGGACCGGCCTGGCCTTTCCTTTCAAAACTCTGCTGTCCTAGAGAGTGCACGCAGGCAGGTCTTCTAGTGCATACTTTCCCTTCACTTAACAACAATTAAAAATTGGAAATAATAATACAAAGACAAAATTTTTTGTTGCAAGCCAGCCGCAGCCGTCTGGGTGTCAGGGATTCCTGAAGGATGGGACTGCATTGGCACAATTGTAGAGAATGATAAGGGAGGAGGAATGAGGAGATGCAGACACTGGGTCAGGGTGTGGGCCTTGTCCTGCTGAGGGTCTCAGCAGCCCTTCATTTATAAATTTCAAGCAAACCTGGAGAGCACATAAGCATATGCATGAGGGAAGGTAACAGTCACATCTTTTCCCAGAGCAGCAAGGGGTGACTTACCCTTTCGCAGAGGCTGTGACATTTATTATTTTTTGATTTAAAGGAAGCTCATTAGCTCAACAAAAGTTTCTCAGAATAGTCATTTATCTGAAATGACCAGTCATTTTATTACTAGCAAAAGGCTTCTGGGGCTGCACTAACATTTCCATGTTTACTGAGTGAAGGATTAACTAAGGGCTGGGGAAACAAAGGGCAGGAAGTTACCTGGGGGAAGGGAGACAAAGGGATTTTTTTCTAACTAACCTATAAAGTTGAGACTAACATATTAACTCATTGACTAAAGCAAAAACCAGAAGGTGTTTATCTAGAAGTTATCATCTATAGTATATTGTTTTAATATTGATGGGCTATTAAGGAACCAAGGGCCTGGAGTGCTTTATGCCAGGCAAGCTTCACTGACTCCTCCCTAGCCCCCAGCTCTCCCTTCAGGGAGGAATTCCCCTAATGTAAACAAGGAGTTTTCTGCCTATTACTCTTCTACTTATCTAGGCAGCCTAGTTTCTGTATCTAACTTTAAGGGAAAATTCCTTTCTCTGTAAGATTGCTGACTGTTGTTTGTAGTTGTAAGGAGTTACTGATATTTTATCAGAGGCATGGCCAAAGATGATTATAGCTAGCTCAACCAGTCACAAAACTGCTGTTGATTTATTCTCGAATGTGTACTCTAACAGCTACCATACCAATCAGCCCAAAATAAACAGGAATGCATTAGCAGGAGTCCACTATGGTGCCTTCTGGCTTATCAAGAGTTTTCTTCTACTTGGAGCTTGGCTCACCTCTGATATTCAACTGTTATCTTTAACTGTAAAGTAAAAGACTTTCTTCTGTGGAACCAAGCTTAGCCGAGGTTTCACCATTTTGTATATCCTCCAACTTGATATGTTAGTTCTTGTCCAGCCGCATTCCGGAGATAGTTTCAGCAGTCACAACCCTCACTCCACTTGGTGACAAAGAAGCAGACCACCCCAGCTGCCAATGAGGGCAGTCCTGTCCATAAATGGGACAGCATCTCTAACCGTCCAATCAGTTTGAAACTGTAACCTGCGCGCGTCAAAATGCCTTTGTAGTAGCCAATGAGTAATTGCCAGCTTCTTTCAAAATTCGCAACGCTTGTGACCCTATAATTGACCCCTGCTTCCTCTGTTAGGGGCTCTCGAGCTCTGCCATTGCATCGGTGTGTGTAGGGGCCCAGACTCGAGCCCGTAATAAACTCCCTTTTGCATTTTCATCAGCTGTCTTTGGATTCTTGGAGGCTATGCTCACCTGGTCTACTGATCTTGGGCACAACATCTTCCAGTTAGCCCTTGCCTTAAATGGCCACATCTCCATACTAAAAGACTTGGGCCAGGGATGTTTACAGCCTTTTGTTCCCAGAAGTTTTTTCACTTGTTCATGTAAGGCCAAATGTTGAATTGCTGCCTTTGGCAGAGAACTACTAATTTTATAAAAAATGTAATATTTGTATTACGCACTGCCATTTGCCATCAAACTGGTTATTCAGTGATTGATCCATATTTGCAGTTTTACTTTTAAATGCATATTTTAGCAATGGTAGAAACTAGCCCTAAACAAATGAGGAGACTCTTGCAGGAGTCAGCTAACGAGATTCCTGATTTTTCAGAAATCTGCCCCATGCCTGGACTTTTGTCAGATGACATGAGTAGCATGGTCCCCATGATCTTTGTATTCATGCGCTTCTGAGCTGGTCTGATGTTAATGCATTCAGCATTTGGCCCACCCATTTAGACAATCAAGTTGCAACTAACCCTTGCCACCATGGGGAACATCACAGCACACACATAACATTCTCACATCTTATAATCCTGTAGTACACCTAAGAGCAGTTCTGAACACTGAAGAAGGGAGAGCACTTAGTCAAAGCTCAATGTACCATCTGCTCAACTGTAAAATGTGATAATGTATTTTTTTCCATTGGGGTGGCCTGGAAGGCAGCCCTTGATGGAAGACTCCACTGTCCTAAGTTTTAGTTCCAATGCAGGAACTAGTCGTTACTTCCTAAATCTGGAATTTCTTTGTGATGTTGGTTTCTCTCATATTAGGCCCATTTCTTGTTTTGTAGACCAGTGATTATATTTTCTCCTAGTGTTACAGGGCAGGCCCGATATTGAACGGGTTGCCTGGCTGTGGGTCCTCACCCGCACGCTTAAAAGGGACTTATGAATACTCCACTACAGGCATACACAAAAGGTTAATAAAAGGTCTATTTACAAGGGAAAAGGAAATAGGGAAAATGTACAACTCAGGGAGAAAATAGGGAGATAAAGTCTTTAATACTTCCTACCCGATTCACCGACCTGGAAACTAAAAGGCACTCTCAGAGCTGGCCGGACGCTGCAAGCTGGCGGGGAGCCAAAATGGGGGAACTCCCCCAAAGCCCACTTGTCTGGCTTTATACCAAACCTGGCTGTTTAACACCACCCTCAGGTCCCAGCCACCTTCCTTTTGGTGGTGGAGCTTGATAGGGACAGGTATCACCAGTTTTTAATTTAAGACTTATTTATTTATGCATACAAGAACTGGGGTACAGGCCAAAGGTGTGGGGGGATGAGAGGATTCACCAGAGACAGAGTGGGGAGCAGGACAGGATATACTGCTGAGAGGAGCATTGGGGGAGACAGGAGTGGTCTGCTGTGCCATATGGATTGCTCCCTGGCCAGCCTAGGGTGGTTGTCACTAGCTTGATAGCACTGTCTTTACCCTGTGCCACCAGGGAGGTCCAATATTCAATATCCTTTCATGATAAAAAAAAAACAAAAAAAAAACAGCAGACGGAAGTTTCCTCGACCTGAGAAAGTTATCTACAAAAACCAGCAGGCAGCAACAGACTTATGGTAAAAGGCTGGATGATTTCTCCCAAGGATCAGAGACAACATAGATATTTCCAGTTTGGCTCCTTCACTCAACACAGTACTGTGGTTTTAGCCAAAGAAATTAGAGAAGAAAGAAAAATTCAGATTGTAAAATAATATTTGAAATTATCTTATTATCTTCCAGCTTTGGGTTAAAATAGCTTGTTAAGAAAAATATAAATATAAATGGTGCCTCCCCTGGTGGGGCAGCAATTGAGTGCTGGGCTGCAAAGCTGCCCGCAGCCTCTGCAGCACAGGTTCGATCCCCGGCCGCCGGTGAGGGTCCCACATGACATGCAGACCTCTCCTGCCGCACACACTGCTCCCCTCAACAGTGTATTTTGTCAGTCTGCCTGTTCTGCTCCCCGTTCTGGCTCTGGTGAATTCTCTCACACTCCCGCACTTCTGACTGTACCCAGTGCTTGTATAAATAAACCAAAAAAAAAAAAAAAGAAAAAGAATGAAATTCTGAGACCTGGATGGATTTTGAAAGTCTTATGCTAAGTCAAAGAATCGAGACACAGAACATAACTTCTTACAAGATTCCATTCATTTCAAAACCCAATGAGGGATATCTACAGAGAGATAGAGTAGATTGGATTTTGCCAAGCCTAAGGGTTGGTGCAAAAGGGAAGTATCTGCGTATCTGCTAATGGTCTAAGGTTAACTTGGGGGTGATGAAAATGTTCCAAATTTTATTTTGGTGATGTTTGCACAACTGTGAAGTTATCATTTATTTGTATGCTTTAACAGGTGACTTTTATGGTATTTGGATTATATCTTTAAAAACTCTTAAGAAAAATAATGACTATCACCATTAGGTTGTGCTAAAACAGCAGTACTATGTAGTGATTTTAAACTTCAAATGAACAAAATTGTTGTAATGTCTGAATGTTTATGTGCTGTTGCTCATTTTGTTCTTCACTTAGGAAACATCCTTCAGGCTACATCATAAAATTTACTAAGAAGCACCCTTTGATTGCTATTATTTCTGTTGCTGAAGTGTCGGGGAATGGAGAGACAGAAGAAGTTTTTTTTTTTGCCTAGACCAAAGTCACACTGTGTGTGATCTGTGTGCACCTCCGCATTTGCTATCTGGGCTGAGTCCACCATCACTGCCTTTCTTCAGGCCACTCTATTTTCAGCTCCCCTGGGTGGGCTTGCTTGCTTCATGACACAGAATCCTCTTGTGATGGCTGCCTGGAACGACTGCCTTTCTTGACAATGAAACACCATGACATATTTGCAAGCAGTGACCAAGGGGCTTAGACTTCAGCACGTCTGTTCATGACATGTTTTGCTTGTGCAACACCTTTCTATTGTTCCTCGTGGGTTTGCTTGTATTTCTTTTATTTGCCTATCATATCCTCTTTTTTGTGTTAACATTAGCGCAAATTTCAGTTCCATCACAAGTATTCCAGTTTGCAGTAAGTTCTCTGTTCTCTGAATTCTTTTCTTTTAAAGATTTATTTATTTATGTATACACGAGCCGGGGTACAGGACAGAGACATGGGGGCGGGGGTGGACCGAAGAGGCAGATTGACTGAAATTCACTGCTATGGGGAGCAGCGGGCGAGACAGGAGATGACTGCTGCACCATGTGACTTGTTCCCTGGCTGTCTGGGGATGGAACTCGTGCTGCACACGCTGTGGACAGCTTCATAGTGTGGTGCTAAACCCCTTGCACTGCCAGGGAGGCCCTGTTCTCTGAATTCTTATCATGTGCATTAAGTGTTTCACTTCTGTCACACAGACCACAAACTACCCAGCACATGTTAGCTTTGTTGAGCATATACTATGTGCTAAGAACTGCACTAAAATCTTCCCATTTTTTCAGCATATTTAACCATGTAAATTAATCGTGTTTACTTTATTAATAGGCACAACCATTCAGTGAACTTCCATTCTTTTCTGATTATTTATCTAATTGTCACACAAATTCTATTACAGAAAAGATAGGGCTTGATAAATACTGGTGAATTACTTATTATTTTCTCGTTTCTATTTTTTTGTCTTTAATTAAGCTACTGAAGAAACCTTACTAAATGTGGTAACAATATGTTTTGTTCACTCACTGCCATGTCACGTCTCAGTAAATTTCAATTATTTATTTTGTAGTTTTTAAATTAATAGACTTTATTTTATGAGTTAATGTTTGGAGAAAAATTGAGTGGAAATTGCAGAGTTCCCGTATATCCCCTCAACCTCCCAAAAACAGTGTTCCTTCTTATTAATATTTTGCATAGCCAATAATTTTCCACCAATTTAGTGATCCAGAATCTGCTGTTACAATTGATGAACCACTATTGATGCATTATCTTTATGGTCCATTTTTTACATTAGGTTTCACTCTTTCTGTTTTTTATTTTATATCATTTGATAAAGGAATAACTTACACACAAAATAACTTATACACACACATATATATGTTTTCAAGGCACACGTATATGTATATATGTATGTGATAACATTTTTTTTTGACCACTGAGCTATATAGCTCATTGTCTGAATATACTACAGCTTATCAGTTCATCTTTTAAAGACTATCTTGGTTGCTTCCAAGTTTTAGCAATTATGAATAGAGCCTGTACAAACATTTCTATGCAGATTTTTCTGTAGGACTACTTTTAAAATTTTACTTGAATAAATACCAGTGAGGACAATTTATGGATCATATAGTAAGAGTATGTTTAGTTTTATAAGAACAAAGCAGTTTGTTTAGATACAATTTCAAACCATCTTCCCAAGTTGCTATGCCATTTTGCAATCCCATCAATAATGAGGAGTTTCTGTTGCTACACATCCTCACAAGAACTTGGGGTTGTTGTGCTTGGGATTTTAGTCATTTTAATATTAATGTGGTGATATTACAATTCTCTTTTAATTTTAAATTATCTGATGGCATATTATAATTAAAATCTTTCTATGCACCTGTTTATCATGTGGATACTATGGTGAAGTGTCTCTTCAGATCATTTGTATATTTGGTAATTGGGTTGTATTTTTTAAAAATATTTAATTTATTTATCCATGAAAGATCTGGGATACAGGCCAGAGGTTTGGGGGATGACAAGATTCACCAGAGACAGAGTGGGGAGCAGAACAGGTGGATTGACTAAAATACACTGCTGAGGGGAACAGCTTGCGAGACAGAAGAGGTCTGTGCTATATATGGCTAGCTCCTTGGCCAGGGATCCAACTCAGGCTGCAGTGTTGAGAGCACTGAGGCTTAACCTAGTCCACCAGTGAAGCCCTAGGTTGCATGTTTTCCTATTGATTCTTTTTTAATAAGAATATTTTGTATTTATACTACTGTTTAATCATTTATTAATTCCAGGAGATTTTTGTGGATTCTTTGAGATTTTCTACATTGAAAATAATGACATCTGGGCACAAGTATAGTTTTATTTTTCTTTTATCAGTCTACATTATCTTTTACTTGCTTACTGTTTATTTCATTAATCTAGAACTTTCCAGTACAATACTGAATAGAATCAATGATAAGGGACAACTTTAATTTGTTCCCAGTTTTTTTTTTTATTTTTTAAGATTTATTTATGCACACAAGCACTGGGGTGTAGACCAAGGGTGTGGGGGTGAGAGGATTCACCAGAGACAGAGTGGAGAGCAGAACAGGCAAACTGACTGAAACACTGCTGAGGGGAGCAGCGGGGAGACAGGAGAGGTCTGCAGCACCATGTGGGTAGCTACCTGGCTGGGGATTGAACTTGTGCTGCAGTTGCTGGCAATAGCTTACACCACTATCTTTAACCCCTGCACCATAAGGGAGGTCCTGTTCCTAATTTTAAGTGGCATCCAGTTTCTTGTCATTAAGTTTGATTTTAGTTTTAGATTTTTGTAGAAATTTTATAGCTAGTCAAGGAAGTTGTCCTATACTTCCAGCTTATCATGTAAATTAATCTTGCTTTCTTTGTCATTCAAGCTCATTCTTTCATGATTCTATATAGATCAAAGTTCCATTAATACACAAAATTTAGGACTTAATAAGTTCTAGTGAGACAGTAAACTATTATCTTATTATCTGCATTTTATTTTGTTCTGGATTAAGTGCTGAAGAAAATTATTTAATTAATTATGTAAATGTTTTCTGTTTACCTATTGCCACATCTCTGTGCATTTCAGTAATAGTTTATTTTCTTATTTTTATTTGATTTAAATTTCAAAGTTAGAATTTTCCTAAGAACACTAATTCTTTGAGATGTGTAACCAGTTAATACTGAATGTCCCCATCCTGTTTTGAAAGACTATTATCATACTAAGTCTCCAAGCAACTGCAGCAAATAATTCTAAATAAGTTTGCCTAATACACCTGACTGCAAAGCTTATTTTTCACTTTCCAACCACTAATTTTCCACCAATTCAGTGATCCAGAATCTGCACCTCAAGGACAGTGTATAAGGCCAGGAAACAAATGAGACAGATTTGTTTTCTTTCTATACTGTATAAAATACTTCACAGACAGAAGATGACACTACTTGTTTTCACAGTGCATAAGTTGTTTTTTTCCAAGTCAAGATGAGGTGTATCCCCGGCTGAGATGAGGGGAGACATGAATATTGAACTTGGTGGAATCACTCAGTGGTCACCTTTGTAGACCACCTCCTTAGTCCTCATGAGAGGGACATGCAGACTCCCTGACCCGATCTGCTGTGTCACTGAACCCCAACCCCTGCTCCTCTCGGGTCTGCTGTCTTCATGTGCCAGAGGGACAGAAATTTCCCCACATCTTCCAAACCTAGAAGATATGGCCAGGACAGGAGACCAGACCGCAGAGAAGCCTCTTCTCATCAGCCCAGCCGGCAATATGGTGGTACAAGGCTCTGCCGGCTGCGAGGACTATGACTCCCTCAAGTTCCTTAGAGAGGCCATTCAGCAGGGCCTCTCCACCCACCCATCCGCAGGACCTGTGGGCACCTTCACTCAGGGTCCTCACACCAACCTTGCCCCCACCTGCTCTGGCTCCTCAAATGCTCCGAGGCCTAAGAGCTGGATCCCACTCCTGATGTCCCCTGCAGGATCTGCTGCTGGAAGCAAAGCACTCTTACTTGAACAGCAACACTGACTGACTCTTTCAATGAGATGTAAAAAGGAACTACGCTGTCAGGGTGACATCTGTTTTCCCTTTAACTCTTGTTAGGGAGTTAACAAGGTTCCTCACAACCTAGTAAGTCCCAGTGGAATTTGTATTTAGATTGAAGAAAGCTTTAGAGATCTTTAATGCACTGAAGTTAGCATTGAAGTATTTCTGGCAAATTATAATATAAAGTAACAACCTCACTCTGTGGCTGGTTAGCTTGGTAATAGGGTTGTAAATGATGAGCTATAAAACTGGGGGGGGAATTAGAGGTCACAGGCCTGCAAAGCATAGTCCTCACTCCAGTGAGGACACTCCCTGGTCTCTGGGAAGCTGTCTGAAGCCCTTCCCATCTGTAGGGTAAGGTAAAAGGTATCAGGCTTTTCTGCCCTCCCGCCATCAGGATAGATGAGGGAACCCTGTGATCCTGAATGCATGCCTGATGGCGGGCACCTGAAGTGGGTACACCTGAGCTAAGAGACTGATTTATAAGGGTGGTGCAGCAGAGTGCGGTGCGGTGGTAGTGCGGTGTTAAGGGTGGAGGAGTGGAGTGTACGGAGGAGTGAGGCGACTACAAACAACGGCGAAGAGCATGTGGCTGCTAGAACCATTCATAAACCTGCCCGGAATGGGTTGGTTGCTTTACACCATCGCTTGGCACAGTGGGGCTGCCTTCCCGAAAGCCCTGGCACTGACCCGCATGGCTGGACTCCCTTTCAGCTTGTCCTGACACTGACCTTCTTATCACAGAGGTTAGTTGACCATAGGAAACCCCCACACCAAGTGAACATTCACCTCAAATTCTAGACAAAGAGTCACCCTTTCACCTCAGCAATACAGCTAACTTTAGGCCCCAGATTCTGGCAACATTCCCCATTTTCAGACCCCTTCAAGTGTTCTTCCTCACTGGTCATTCTGAAGTTAAAGCAGTTTGGTTGGGGCCTCCCTGGTGGCGCAGCGGTTGAGCGCTGGGTTGCGAAGCCTCTGCGGCCTCTGTAGCGCCGGTTCGATCCCCGGCTGCTCCCCGGCCACCGGAGGAGGGTCCCGCATGGCGCGCAGACCTCTCCTGCCGCCCGCTGCTCCCCTCAGCAGTGTACTTCGGTCCTTCTGCCTGCTCTGCTCCCCGCTCTGGCTCTGGTGAATTCTCTCACCCTCCCGCGCTTCTGACTGTACCCAGTGCATGTATAAACAAACAAATAAATAAATAAAAATTCAAAAAAAAAAAAAAGCAGTTTGGTTGTCATCAAGGAAAAAAAGGAGTCAAGTGGACTGAGGGGATGAACCCCGAACCACACACAGAGGATGTGGACAAGCAGAAGCCGAAATCTCAAGTTCATGCTGATTCCACTTCAAGGCTTCAGTGATGCTGGGCCTATCAACAGTGCTCAAGCCTGTGTGTAGATTGCTGCGCTTCCTCCAGGGCAGATCCCAAAGGTGCTGACTTACCAAGTCTGAAACATGTGTCCACAGTTCCTCAGCAAGTGCATTCCAGGTAGCGCTCAGTGCTCATTATCCTGTGTTGTGTGTCCAGGACAGGAGACCAGACTGACTGCAGACAAGACTCTCTTCTCATCAGAACAGCTGTCCCAACAAGACAGTATTGGCTTCACCTGGGTATTGGCGAGAACGATATCCTCTGCTTAAAATTTTATTTTTTTCTTTTGTTTTTTGTTGGAGGCGGCCACCCTGCGCAGTAAGCAGAAGGGCCTTGACCTGAGTCCCTAAGGCATGTGAAAACACATGTGTCTCGGAGGAAAACCTCTGAGTGACAGGACTTGGTGTTGAGAGCCTGGAAAGTGACCTGCATGGAGTCGGGCTTCTACATCTCCAGAGTCTGAGAATAACAAAATGGAGAGATCCTGCGCAGTGAGCAGAAGGGCCTTGACCTGAGTCCCTAAGGCATGTGAAAACACATTTGTCTCGGAGGAAAACCTCTGGGTGACAGGACTTGGTGTTGAGAACCTGGAAGTGAACTGCGTACATCTCCACAGATTGACAACAACAAAATAATGAGCGAACTTCCCAGGCTCAGGCTAGGAGGCGATAAGATTATGTGTGTGAGAACTAACCGCCTGGTATCCTACTGTCTGAAATAAATAGATAATAGTAAGAAAATAGACTAATCATTCATACGTGTTATCATTATGTGGTATGCTTTGATGTTACACCTGCTACAATTAAAATAGTATATAATAAGCACTAAGACAATAAAGATTTGCTGCATGCTGGACATGACAGTCCCCCGTATCTGATTTCCTTCACCGTCGCGGGTCAGGACTCACTAGAAGTCCACAGTTTTTTATTTTTATTTTTTAAATTAATATTTTATTTTATATAATTCTTACATCATTTTCATATTAGCATAATGTATGCATTATCATTTTGGTTATATTACCCATGCAATTGCACCCCCTTATTATGACCCTAATCCTTCCTCTACCCGCCAGCCCCTTCCCGTAGTGTGTCTCTGGTTTATGGTTGCTTGTTGATTTTGATTTTTACTTTGTATTAATTAGTCTTTTTCCTGGTCCCTTATTTAATTTTTTCTTAATTCCTGCTATGAGTAAGACTATCCGGTATTTTTCTTTTTCTTTTTGGCTTATTTTGCTGAGCATGATTCCTTCCAGCTCCATCCATGTTCCTGAAAATGGCATGAGTTTATCTTTTTTTGATTTCTGAGTAATATTACATGGTGTATATGTACCACATCTCCTTGATCCAGTCATCCATTTTGGGGGCATTTGGGTTGTTTCCATAGCTTAGCTACTGTAAATAGTGCTGCTATAAACATAGGTGTGCAGGTGCTCTTTGGAATTAATGTTTCTGTGTCATTTGGGTAAATACCTGTAGGGTAAAGAAAATGTCAGGCTTTTCTGCCCTTCCGCCATCAGGATAGATGATGGATCCTTGTCCTGAATGCATGCCTGATGGCGGGCACCTGGAATAGGGTGTGGGCATAGGTAGATGGGATTCAGCTGAGCTAAGACTGTGCTTTTAAGGGCGGCGTCATGGGGTGATGCGAGCAGCCCCAGCCAGCAGCAGCAGAACCTGAAGGAGAAGCCGAAGCAGAAGCAGAGAACGCCAGAGAGCCCAAATAGAGTGAAGACTTGCTGGGGGCTGGGAGGCCTGCCAGCCTCCCAGCCCCCCAGCCAGCACCCCTGCCTGCCATATGCCTGGTGAACCCCAAATAAAAAACCTGCAAAACTACTGAGGACTCTGACTCCTCCTTTACCCGATCTGCATGGGATCAGAAAACCTGCCTTGTGCCCTGTCCTGCCTTTACAATTGGCGTATGTCGGCAAGATCCATGCAGACGGGTATTGGAGCCCTCCGAAGACCTGGAGGGACTAAGGAGAACAGACTTTGCCTGTGACGACGCTGGAGGCACCATGGCGGTATAGAAGATGGATACGTCCACGAGCTACAGGATGAGACCTGGCGTGAAGGAGACGCCCGAAAGGACCAGCCAACGACACCGGAAAGGACCAGCCAACGACACCGGATAGGACCAGCCAACGACACCGGAAAGGACCAGCCAATGACCCCTGAGGCAGCAGGCCATTGCTGAAGCAGGGAGAGGCCAATGGACTGATAGACTGATGAACTGATGATTTTGGACTGACAATCCCGCCAGAAGGCGGAGGACCTTAGCAGGTTATGTTTATTTTTTGAGAATCTGGGGGTGGCCAGTGGGCCTAGATGGCCAAAAGCAGCCTGTGTATGCCCAGTGGCCAGGTGGAGGAGAAAAGCCAACTAAGGTGGCAAAAGCTGGTACTGATGCTAAGTTGAGAAGCCCTAAAGTGGCTGTTAAGCAGCCTGGGTATGCTGAAGCCCTGTGAGTCTCGTAAAATCACCTGTGGGTGATGCCCTGCTCATTCTTGAGTGAGGGTGAGGAGCTGAGGAGCCCGTCCTTGGGGGACGGGTGGGGAATGTGGCTTGGGGTGGAGCCCAAGCCAAATGCAAAGTTTGGATCCCCAACCCATGTGCTTGTGCAGTGGGTTGGCTTGAGAGCAGGGGTCTGCGAGTCGCATGGGTGGCCATGAAGGCCGAGTGTTGGAGCGACTGCAGACAGAAACCCTGAGGGTTGGCGATTACCCCCAACAGAATAAAATTGCCAATCCCAGAGCTAGTGCATCCTGGGGGGTGGATGCTGTGTGTGCCTTGTAGCCGAGACTACAGCCAGAGAAGGCCAGGAAGCCTGACGGCTCCTGGTATGTTATAGTAGATGCCGTGAGTGATTCTCCTCCCTCGTATGAGCAGTGCCTTCGGCAGCAGATTTGGTGGCTCATCTGCTGGTACCAATAATTGTCTTTTGCTCTTGGTTGGTGCCCTGCCTGGACTTATTTGTGTTCTGTTGTATTTTGTTGTGTTTTGTTATATTTGATGTATTTGCTTTTGTGGGCCATGGCTGCATTGTTTGTTTGCTTAGAAAATTGTATATATATATGTATAGACTATGGCAGAAAACCCTGAGGGGGTGGACTGTAGGGTAAAGAAAATGTCAGGCTTTTCTGCCCTTCCGCCATCAGGATAGATGATGGATCCTTGTCCTGAATGCATGCCTGATGGCGGGCACCTGGAATAGGGTGTGGGCATAGGTAGATGGGATTCAGCTGAGCTAAGACTGTGCTTTTAAGGGCGGCGTCACGGGGTGATGCGAGCAGCCCCAGCCAGCAGCAGCAGAACCTGAAGGAGAAGCCGAAGCAGAAGCAGAGAATGCCAGAGAGCCCAAATAGAGTGAAGACTTGCTGGGGGCTGGGAGGCCTGCCAGCCTCCCAGCCCCCCAGCCAGCACCCCTGCCTGCCATATGCCTGGTGAACCCCAAATAAAAAACCTGCAAAACTACTGAGGACTCTGACTCCTCCTTTACCCGATCTGCATGGGATCAGAAAACCTGCCTTGTGCCCTGTCCTGCCCTTACAATACCTCTCCAAAGAGGAAATGCAAATGGCCAACAAGTATATGAAAAAATGTTCAACATCACTTGTAACCAGTGAAATGCAATTCAAAACTACCATGAGATACCGCCTGACACCAGTGAGCATGGCACATATTTAAAAAACTAGCAACAACAAATGTGGAGAAAAGGGAACTTTCCTGCACTGCTGGTAGGAGTGCAAACTGGTCCAACCATTATGGAGAGCTGTGTGGAGATTTCTTGACCTACTAAAGACAGAGCTTCCATAGGATCCAGCAACTCCGCTTCTAGGTATTTACCCAAATGCTTACAATTTCATATGCCTGCTGTGAGGACTATGACTCCCTCGAGTTCCTTTAGAGGCAATTCAGCAGGGCCGCCTACACCTTCCTATCTGAGATTCCAAAATGAAATCCAGATTTTGCTCACTTTGATTCCCATTTTCCTAGGATCAGAATTTCCTAGAATCATAAAAGCTCGGGAATGTAAGGGTAAATAATTGCCCTCCGCCATTAGGATTGATGATGGATCCTTGTGGTCCTGAATGCATGCCTCATGGCGGGCACCTGGAGTGGGGTGTGGCCATATGGAAGTGGGTTTCACCTGGGCTGAGATGGTGCTTATAAGGGCGGTGTCACAGGGATGCAGCAAAGCAGAACAAAACTACCAGAAGAGAATGACAAGGAGAAATAGCAGATAAGCAGAGGCCATGAGAGAAGGCCAAAGAGCCCAGAAAGACTGAAGACTTGCTGGGGGCTGGAAGGCTTGCCAGCCTCCTGCCCACCCCCCCCAGCACCCCTGCCTGCTGTGTACCTGGTAAAATGACAATAAAAGCCTGGAGAGCCACCGAGGTCTCCAGGACTCTCCTTTACTGTCTGCTCCAATCATAGAAAACCTGCACTGGCCCTTCCTGCCACTATAGTAAGGAAACTTAAATCCCTCCTGATCTGACTATCCTTTACCTACCAAGTTCGCTGTATTACTACAAACAGTGGAACTTGATGTTGTATGTTTCTACTTTTAGTACTTTTAGACACTGTAACTCCATTGAAAAAGCCATATTTACAAACCATGAAGCTATTTATAAATACTGAGTACTTACCGAGTACCTACCACGGACTCAACACAATGCAGGTTCACAGTCTGGAATGTTGCAGCAACTTCATTTTAAGCCCAATTATTTGTGATCCTATTTTTATGAAGAAATTAACTGATGAGAAAATATATCATCAATGCTTTGACATGAAATATTTGCTGATGATTGTTCAAGTCTGCTTAACATTATGAAGTCAGACTGTACTAAAGAGACAGGAGGCATCACATGTGCTCTTGCAGAGTGACAGACAAGGTGTAGCTGCAGATTGGCAGGCTTTTGGAGAAAACCTGATGCTATCTCTGAGGCCTGAGAGAAAGGACGGGTGTTGTGTTTCAAGTTACTTCAAGGGCAGAAGACGTGGCCCACAGTATCCACTTCTGTTCTCTCAGGGAACTGTTTAGAGCAGAGGATACACAGTCATCTTGAGGGACAGGTTAAAGATGGATAGATTAATGGATGAGCAGACAACATATGAGTCTAATTTCCATTAGAGCAGAGTCTCAAGATTATTTTTACCACATCAGATTTGTCTCTTAAATGTTAAAGGAATGAAATCTTCTGTTCTTAATTCTTATAAAGGGGAGAGGGGACGATGGCTGCTGTAAAAGTGCTGTCCGTGGAGAAAGTGATTCTATCACCTGAGAACTGGGACCTCCAGCTCAGTTTGCCTCCTTTGTCCTCACTTCTTCACCTCTTTTTATCATTCACACTAATTCAGTAAAACTGCAATCCCAGAATATTTCAGTGTCTGCTGTTGTGACTTTCACAAACATCCTGTTTAGCATAATTTGAAAAAAATAGAAGACTATGTGGACTGTTGCACTACAAATTTATGGTCCCAGCCTTAACTTTGAGAACAAGGCTTCTACGGTGCCCTAAATGCTGTCTCCCCAGCTCCCTTGAAGGCTTCCCCATGTTTCCTCTCCATCTCTTCCCTCTCCTGGCGGACATCATTCTTCACTATGAGAATGGACTCCTCTCGTGGGGAACATCCCAGGCGCCCACACTGTGAGTGTGTCTAGCCCAGAGCCTTTCCATGTCTTTGCCCCTGCCCTGCCTGCTTCAGTGACATGCTCCTGTTACCTTGTCTCTTCCTTCCCACTGGCATGGGAACTTGATTCACCCTTTTATTAAACAAAGAATTCTGCCTCAGTCATAAATCATTTTACTTTCATTCCCATGACTCATGGTAGCCGGGCTCCTGGAAGTGTCACCAGCCTCCCAGTCACCCCTCAGGACGGGGCATCCCCTGCACCGGCTCCATCAATGCTGCCCTGCTGGGCCCTATCAGCTTTTTCAGGTCTGACAGCGCTTGGTTTTCAACCCAGATCTCCCACCAGAAGGCAACAGCATAGTTTACCTCCTCCTTGTTTTCTTGGTTACCTCAACACCACATTACCTGTTTCTCACACACATATTTCTGCCTCCTTCACAATCTCTGCAAAGTATCTGCTTGTTTACTGTGAGTATTCCTAGGGTTCTAGCTTATGATTTTGTCTTTCTTAATTTTTGTTCTTTTGAGGTGAGCTAGTTAGTCTGATGCCTTCCATGTATACATTGACAACCCAAATTCTATAATTCCAGTACCAATTCCTTGTCTATGTTTTAAGCTTGTGTTTCCAAACTTGTACTGGATTCTGAACAAGGGTATATACAGGTAACCATAAACCAGCATTCCAACATGGAATTGTTCATTTCTTCTCATGTGCTACAAAATCAAAACTAAGCAAATCAGAAAAGACTGGACTTTCTCTCCAGATTTCTCTCTCCTAAGGAAAACTACATCATCATATCTGCCTTTCTCCTTGCCCAGGTCCAATGTTCAGGCATCATAATCATACTTCCTGGATGGTCCCATGGGAGTTAAAATGCTTCCATCATAATCATGCTTTTTCTAAAATGTGGCAAAGAGCAGGTACGTCCTGAACATGGGTCCTCTCAAAACAGTGGAGGCGAATTTCACTTTAGAAAATAAATAATAATACCAGCTGTAATTAGGGTTGCAAGGCATGTTAGTCTTGATATGCTGTGCTATATTCATAAGGCCCAAAATCCATTGGTATAACAAAGGAACAATTTATTTGTCACTCAAGCAAAGTTCAAGGTACTTGGGTGGCCTTATTTTCCCCTTGTAGTTCTGTCAGCTGGCACAGGGATTCTAGGGTGGGCCTCATCACAGAAGAGTAGGAGAAAGCTAGAGGACCAGGTGGAATATGTTTTAAGTCTAGACCAGGTGGTGGTTTTTACCACTCGTGGCTACAAACCCCTGTGAACCAAGCAGCTTTGTGACCCCACCTGATCACTATGGAGGCTGGAGATGAGCATTTGGTTGTGCAACAGTCTCTGTCCTGGCAAGAAATGTCTGGTTTAAAATATCAGATTAATTGGAAAGAATTTTAAATTGATCAAGTCCTGAGCATAAAATATTTTAAACATTAATGAAATTTGACCACTATTAGCAAGATGAAACGTCAGGCCCCTGTTGCTCTAACACTGGTTTGCAAAGAATAAAGCAGAGTGTCATGAGCCTCACTTTGGCTGAGTTTGACCCAGGGTGGGGTAGATTGTTGGTCTCTTTGGCAGCTCATGTCCAACTAAGGATGTGCTCCTGTGCAATTGACCACAGCACCTGCCACTGAGTGCATTCAGGATCTAAGACCACACACTGCGGGTGGCATCCGTGATGAGGGAGAAACCTGGGGCCTCGGGAAACCCTGCCAATGGGAGTGAGGCAGCAGGACAGGTGATACATGCACAGTTGATGCCACTGTCACCCACTTTGTGCAGGAAGGCTGATTCACCTGCCACTCCTCCTTCTGCAATATGCTAACAGGAAGAAGCGTGTTCATTGGTGAAAGATTATCCTTGAAAGCATGAAAGGATTTATGATATGCAGTTTGGGGTTTAAAATCTTTCTCTAACCTAACTGATGGTACAAATGTCGGCCTTAACCATTTTCAATCTCAATATCCACTGCCCCTACCGAGGCTCAGACAGACCACCACCATCCTATTTACTAAAGTGAATACTTAAAAGGATTCCTCACTCCCCTTGAACCAGTAGACCTGTCCTGGAGAGTGAAGTTACTGCCAGTCTCACCTCAATTCATTCTCCCTAACAGAGCCCAAAGTATTCTTCTAAATCCAGAAATCTAAATGTCACTGCCAAGTTTAGAATGTTTCCACCTGTCCCTGAAGCTTCACTTGGATTCAAAACTGTCATGGTCAGGCCCTTCCTGGCCCTCCCCGTTCACCCTCTCCTCCCCTCTACTCCCCATGCTCTGTATAGACTGAGTTTCTTTCACTTCCTTGAAATTGCCAAAAATTTTTCACGCTTCTGAGTCTTCATGTGCTCTCCCTTCTGCCTGAAACACTCTTCCATATAAACCACCAAACTCCTGGTAAGCATTCAAATCTCCACTGAAGACTTTCCTGAGCCACAGACACCCTGTGTCTACCCACTGGCAGCCCCTCAGCAATGTCCACCTCTCCTTTGGAAACAGTTGTTACCCATGATTTTATCACCTCCTAGAATAAAGGTTTATATCTTCACTACTCTACACCTATTGAATAGACAATAATATACTAAATCAATAATTATTGAAGAACCCAGCCTTTCCTAATTTTTCCATCTTGCCAACTTTTATTTGTCTTTCTGATCTAAGCTCAGGGGTCACCGCTTCATGAAGTCCCCCATGACCCTGAGTTGGGTTCAGAACACCTGGATTCCCTCCATCCAAACACCTGTCTCACTGTGATGGAGAAGGTGCCGACTCCACATGGCAGCCTCGGTTTCTACACAGAACCCAGCACAGACTGACACCAAAAAGTAACTGTGGGGGGCAGGAATCCTGTGTCTCCTTCACTGTTTAAACTGAAGCAGACAAATTGCAGTTGAGGTGAAGTTCTGAATTATTCTTAATAATTACAATTAATAATAAATGATAAACAGAAGTAACCCTGATTGATTGACATACTGAGGCCTAGCTACCATCCGCCTGTGCATGGTGAAGCATGAAGAGCCTTGCAGGCAGTCGGGGCTGTTCTCTGGGTCTGAGTCCTCTCCCACTGACTCCCCAGCTCAGACAGACTCTTCAGCACCTTCTTACTCTGGAGTAGTTAGTTCATTTTGCTTGATCCAGGCACTACTGAGGCCTTCATAATGACTTCAAGTCACTGCCACTTCATGTCCTGATATCCAGAAACCAAGGCAGGAGCATGAGTGTCATTACAGGAAATATCCACGGAGAATAAGCAAGATCAACCCTAGTATGTCACATCAGAATCCTGAATGAATACAGTTCTCAGCCTGTGGTCACGATGCACTCTTGGTCCATAAACATTCACTGGATACACTCTGAGGGCCAAGAAAAGGCAAAATGCTCTACGTCAAAGGACAACTCATTCTCATAATTCCTTTGAGAGGTAGATGTCATTATTCATGTTTTTAAGATAAAGACATTGAGACTGAGAAAGTTTAAGTAATGTCATAGGACACCCAACCCATGTTTGTATGACAGGGCATTCCGAAGCTATGCCCTGTTCAACAAAATCCTCTCGAATACAGGGCTTGCCATGTGTTTAACCATTGCCTAGACACCACACAGGGGTGTCTCCCCGCTGGACTGGCACTGTTCCTAGTTCTTTCCTTTACTCATTCATCATGACCCACTGAGTCCCAAAGAGACTCATCCTGAGAAGAAAGCCTCATTCTGAAGTTCCCAGAAGAGCCTGACGTAGGACCTCAACCGAGGAGCCTGAGAAGCTGCTGTCTCCTGCCTGGAGCTGCCAGGCTGCTGAAGGGACAGCTTCTCTCTCGGGCAGCAGGGTTTCAGTGTTTCCCATCTTTGTCCTCCTGTATTCATGAGCTGTTTAAGTAGGTCTGACAACCAGCCACCCTGCACTCCATGGCAGGGAATGTGCGTAGGACTGTTGCTGTGCCCACACCACACCTGCCTCTCCCTGACTTACTTCCATTCTTTCTTCCTCTAGTCACTGTAAGCATAGATTTGTCTCAGCTCACTCAGGTGGTCCCTTTAGGGTCTTGCTTGGAATCTTGCCACATAAATACCATCCCAATATAGTGGGTGCCACATCCAGATTCCGATATCCTCCAAGAACAAATAGAACCCAAAAGTTCTGTTTCAACCACACAATGAGCCTGGTTCCACTCTGTACTTTGAGTTCAGCCCTGGTGCTCTTCATTTGGTGCCCCTATGCGCCAAGATCTGGCATTCACATATCTTCCCGTGTCCCACAGAGTTTCTGCTACATCAGCCTCTGGAAGGCCAGCAAGTGCTGGCTGCCTCCCACAGTGACTGAGGCTCGCCCTCCAGGATTTCTGAGTAACCCAACATGTTCACTCTGCAGTGGACTCACCTGTGAGCACTGCTTTCCTGGCCCTCATTCTCCCAGGAGGTGGGCAGGTACTCTCAGCTCTTCTTCTGAAGCCCTCTAAAGGTTGTAGTTGCCACATCT
>NW_023601851.1:9549949-9596291 GCF_014898055.3 Talpa occidentalis | reverse complement strand
TGTTAAAAAGAGGAAAAATCAATTATATAGAGTATACGAGCATCAGACTGTATGAAGTCATCATAAATATAATTTAAAAATGAGCATATATTTTTTTTTAATTTTACAATGGAATTATATGAACTTAGAAAAACATAAAGACCAGTATTGTGTGAAATTTTAAAATACGTGTCTCATAATGGAGTCATGAAGTCGTCTTCCCTATTACGTTTGGGTGAGTCTCCCCTTCATCAGTCTCCCCACAGCCTACTTCACGGGTTGGTTCCTCAGACAGTATATGACGGGATTAAAGGTGGGGGGCACCACCGTATAGAAGATAGAAATGACCAGGTCAGACATGGACGGGTTCCCTGAGGTCGGCTTCAGATAAGCAAAGAATCCAGAGGAGAGAAACAGCACCACAACCAGCAGGTGGGGAAGGCAGGCTTTGTCCTTCCCTTCTGTGGATGGGATCTTCCTGACAGCAGAGAATATGTGGACATAGGAAATGACAATGAAAGTAAAACAGCAGGAATCCAACACCACAGTAATGAGAATGGGGACAAGTTTTCTCATTAAATTTCCTGAGCAGGAAATAATCGATAACTGGGGACATCACAGAAGACCTGGTGTACCACGTTGGACCCACAGTAGGACAAGGAGAAGGTTCCAGCTGTGTGCATCACAGCCTGGAGATCCCCACCCAGCCAGGACACAGCTGTCAGCTGCACACACCTGTCCCTGCTCATGATGATGTCATAGTGCAGGGGTGGCAGATGGCAGCATAGCGGTCAAGGGTCATCAACGGGAGCAGGTGCATCTCTGCACCAGCTGACATAACCATCACCAAGACCTGGGCAAACAGCCCAGGAAGGAGATGGAGCTGCTGTGCCTCAGAGAGTTGACAATGGACTTGGGGACCGTGGCTGAGATGAGACAGAGGTCTGAGAAGGACAGACTCCTCAGGAAGAAGTACATGGGGGTTTGGAGGTGCCAGTTCAGTGTGGTGATGAGGACAATGAGCATGTTCCCCAGCAGGGCACACAGGTAGACCAGGGAGAAGAGCAGTGGGTGCAAGGAAGCCCATTGTCCCCTGGGTGGGGAACCTCAGGAGGATGAATTCTGTCACGGCCGTGAGGTTGGTCACCCCTGGAGCCATCACTGCATGAAAGAATAGAGGCATAAAACACCATGATTGTCAGACAGTGCTGGACCTGCGGTGTCTCTCTGCAGGTGACCAGTGCTGTCCTTCCCCACTGACCTCTCTCTGCACCCTTTCCAGCGTCCCCCCTGCAGGGATCTCAGCTCTTGCTCTGCTCGGCCTCTCCAGCTTGTGACCTGCAGGTGCCACACTGTTCACGCCGCCTGTGGGAGATGCTGAAGGGCAGAGTTCAACTGACCTCAACCCCCTGAGCAGTCTCCTCCCGTCTCACCTCATCCTGTGCATGGGCACCCCTGAAACCCTGAGCCCGGCCCATCCTCTGCCATCCCCTGGCCCTAGTCCATGCACCTTTCAGGAGCAGGACCCCCAGAACCCTCAGGAACATGAACTGTCAAGGATGCCCCAAATCTAGCCTGTGGGGTCTTAGCCCCGAGTCCATGCAAAACACTGGCCAATCGCAGCTCCAGGTATACATTTTGGGACCAAGTGGACACTGATGGCCCCGAGTCTGCTCCTGGTTGGCACCCACGTCCTTCATCAGGGCAGTGGGTGGGGAGTCCCTGCCCCGTGTCGCCGTCTGGTGACCGTCTGGCCCTCGCCCCTGCTCGTATGCGCTGAGAGGGTGACCTCCCATCCTGCCCTCCCAGTCATTGTTCTGCCCCTCCCCATGCCTGAGTAGCTGAGGTGTTTCTCTTGCAGCTACTTCCACAGGGCTCAGGCGCGGCCGCGGTCAGGGCAGGAGGGACGGTCCACCCCATGGCGACAGCCACACGCTCGGGGCTCCCAAGCCCGGGGCTCTCGCCTGGTCCCCACCGACACCCCGACAGACCCGCCGCGGTGTCTGAGACTTCCCCTTCCCACACCCTGGCCTGATGCGTCCTCGCACACTGCTCAGAGGGCTCCCCGGGCCGCTGTCTTGTCCCCGTGGGCTTCTTGGCAGCCCCGGTAATGAACCCCAAGGGTCAATGAGTCAGGGGCCCGGGAGGCCCCGTGGGCAAGACCTGGTCCCCCCTCAGTCCCATCACCCCTGACCCCGCGGGGACCAGGTGGCCCCAGTGTCAGAGCCAGGATAAGCCCGTCCACAGGAATCAGGAAAGTCACCAACACCCTCTGGGACCCCTGGTCCTGGCGGGGTGATGGGGTGTGGAGTCAGGGGGGGAAGGAGGACAACCAAGAAACCCCCAGGAGCGAGCCGGGGAAGCACCTGGGTATTCTGACACGGGTTTATTCGTGTCTCAGAATTATTTTTTTTTTTCCAAAAGGCTGTTTACCTCAGCACCTGGAAAGGGAACAACATGTGAATGGGCGTGTCTGACAGAGGCGGGTGGTGACCTTACAGTGGGGGTCAGGCCCGCAGCAGCGCTGTCCGGTGTATCCTCTCGGTGGGTGTGCCTCGGGCTCTGACACCAGAGAGTGGGGGGCCCTCTCCTGGGTGTGGTCTCCCCGAGTCCTCACAGGCCCTCCAGATCAGGGTCACACACAACAAACGAGCTCGTGGGTGGGCACGCCGGGACCCTCCCCTGCAGGCACAGGAGGGAAGGCAGAGGCCTGAGCCAGCATGAGGGACCCACCCTGACAAGCAGTCCCGGAAGCTGCAGCCCCAGAAACTGATGGTGATTCTGGAGTTTCTGCAGACAATGAGGGGAGGGCCTTGCCCCCACGGGCCTGTCAATGAAGCAGATTCCCCCGCCCCTCTATTCCGGCCGGCACACGACCCTCCAGGGATGCGGGTCCACTGGCCCCGTTCCCCTTCAGTCCCTGGTGTCCTGCACCTCAGGGACACAGGGGACGCCCTGTTACTTGGGCCTGTGGGCTGTGGCTGGCAGCACCCAGGGGTCCATGGTCATGGGCAGAGGACAGTTGGGGGGTCAGCACGGGCGAACCCATGGATCAAGACCAAATCCCCACGTCCCGGGGAGGTAGCCCGCATGGGCAGAGCCCACAGCAACAGTCCGCAGACCAGGCTGGACCGCACCAGATGCCGGGCCAGACATGCTGCGCCATCGAGAGTTCTCAAGGAGGCCAGACACAGGCGCCAGCCCCCAGGGAGCAGGCAGGTGAGCACCCGGCTCCGCGGGTGTTGCCAACAACACCAGTGTTCCAGCTCTTGGGGTGTTGGCGCCCGCCAACTGCAAACAGCCAGCAGAGACTGGGCTGAGGCCCAGGTTCTCTTCGCAGGAGTTGCCAGAGGCAGGGCCTGAGGCAGGTGAGCAGCGGGGTCTCTGCGGAGGTCTCCGGGGGTCTTCAAGTCTATGGAGGTTCTGAAGTCGAGAAATACAAAGGTCATGAGAGCACTATGACTGACTATGCTAGCAAATTCAATAATGTTTTTTTTTTCTTTTTTTAAAGATTTATTTATGCTTACAAGAACTGGGGTACAGGCCTGAGGCAAGGGAGGGTGAGAGGATTCACCAGAGACAGAGTGGGGAGAAGAACAAGCAGACTGAAGAAATACACCACTGAGGGAAGCAGCGGGCGAGACAGGAGAGGTCTGCCACGCCATGGGGGAAGCTCTGAGGCTGGCAGGGATCATACAGGCACTGCAAAGGCTGCGGACAGCTTCACAGTGCTGCACTCCATTCACCTCTTTCACTAGGTTAATTCCCAAGTATTTGATTTTTTTGGTTTCAGTTATATAAGGGATGGTTTTCTTGATTTCTTCTGCAGACTGATTGTGCATAGGAAGGCTACTTATTTTTGCGTGTTGATTTTGAATCCTACTACTTTACTGAACTGGTTGATTATTTTGAGTAGTTTTTTCTGTGGCGTTTTTAGGGTTCTCAGTGTATATTATCGTATTGTCTGCAAATAGTGATAGTTTTGCTTCTTCTTTCCCCATGTGCATTCCTTGTATGTTTAGACATAGGTATTGACACTGATTTGGACTGTGAGGCACTTCTAAAATTAAGCCAACAGGTTAAAATACAGCAAACAAATTCAATGTGGCTAATGATGTAAACCTTTATGACATCGCACGTGACATTTGTCATTTGAAGTACTTTGAAATATTACTTGAAACAAAGTTTCCCTAGTCAAAGTGTTTGAATCAATTTCCTGATGGAGAGTGAGAAAATGTTCCCATGTAAAAAGGCAAGGGGACAGTCAACATGTACTGTTCTTTAGAATGTTCTTGTTTTAGGACTGGTTTGGGTCAGTCAACAGCATTCTTGCCATAAGCAAAACTGTGTCAGGAGCTCAAGACACAGGAGGGAATTCCATTCTAGCATGAAATTCTGAAAACATGTTAGTATGATTTAGGTGCAGATGACACTGTGAAGGGAGGAGAGGATGTGGTTCAGGAAGAAATGTGCAGCACCTGCCTGCAAGGCGGTCAGAAATGACATGTGGGTTGGAGGAAAGCAAGGTCAGAGAGTGGTAGGCGCATCTGGGGATTCTGCAAGAACAAGAGCAAATGCCCCAGGTGGCAACAGGATGTGGCAGAAAGAAGAACACCCAAATATCCCAAAATAGATGACAGGATCAAGAAGATGTGGTGCATATACACAATGGAATATGACTCCGCAATCAAAAATGATAAACTCATGCCATTTGCAGCAATATGGATGAAGCTGGAAGGGGTCATGCTTGGGCAAAATAAGCCAGAAAGAAAAAGAAAAATACCAGACGGTCCTACTCATAGCAGGGATTTAGAAAACCTAAATAAGGGACCAGGAAAATACTAATTATAATAAAGTAAAAATCACAATCAACAGCATCTACAAGCCAGAGACACACTACCGTGTCGGGGAGGAGGGAGTAGGATCAAACAAGGGGGTGGGAATTGTACGGGGACCATAACCAAGGTGAAAATGCATACATTGGCAAAAATGAAAAATGATGTAAATATACATAAAATTAAAAACAAGAAAGAAGGGCAGCTCACCCAGCAGGGCTGGACAGGGAGGGGAGGCGGGTGGGGGCAGGGCTGAGGCCAGAGGGGCAGGGAAGCCTGTGCAAAGGGGTTTTGGGGAAGTGCCAAGCCCAGTAGGGCCACGGGAAGGCGTGAGGCCAGCGAGCGGATGGTCTGATTGATGCTCAAGCTCTTCCCTGGGTGTGGGGGAGGTTGAAGGAAGGGGAGGAACCAGTGCGGGGCCGCAGCCCTGGCCCGTGACGCGCAGCATCCCAGGCTGGTGGGGGCATCGTGGGTTCTCAGAGGCGAGAGTGAATGCGGAGACTCCGTGGGGTTTGCAGCCCCTGAGGCTGAGGCGGGTTTGGACACAGGCGGCTGCAGAGGGCGGACTCCCCCGAGGCGGCCGTGGAGGTTGTGTAGAAAGACGGGAACGGGCCCGCGAGTGCACCCCCAACACGGGAGAGGCCGCGACCTCTCTGTGCGGCAGCCGGGAGCACTGCTGGTCGCAGGAGGAGCAGCATGGCCTCTCCTGGCCGCTGCTGGGTCAGGTCCCCAGGGGGCGGGAATAAGGGAACCTGCCCTGGGCGTCCTGTCCCCCGAGAGGATGACACCCTCCGCCCTCCGGGCTTGGGACACGCGGCGCTGGGGCCCCTTTGCCTGACCCCCCCCCGAGCACAGGCTCTGAGCCTCGGGGCCCTGGCCGCGCCCCAGGCTGCTCAGGGGAGACCTGGTCCTCAGCGGATGCTGTGCGTGAGTGATCAGGGTTGGCCTGGCGGGGGGAACCTGCAGCCTGAGCAGCAGCGGACCCCACTGCTCACGCGAACCCACCACTTCCAGAAGCCACGCTGTTCCCCGCAGGGCACAGGGCCACAGCGTCTAGACCTGGCCTTTGCCAACCTCTGCTCCCCGACCCCGAGTTCTAGCAAGAAGCAGATTTTTTTTAGTCTTTTTTTTTAAGGATATATTCATACAAGAACCAGGGTACAAGCCAGAGGTGCGAGAGGGTGAGAAGATTCCCCAGAGACAGAGCAGGGAGCAGAACAGGCAGACTGATGAAATACACTGCTGAGGGGCGCAGCGGGTGAGAAAGGAGAGGTCTGCTCGCCTGCCTGGCGGGCCGGGAATCGAACCGGTGCTGCAGAGGTGCGGACAGCTCCACAGTGCTGCGCTCAAACCGCTGCGCCAACGGGAGCCCCAGACGCAGATATTTCCAAGCCAGAAATCTTGGGGGGAGCTGACCAGCCCCAGCTGCCCCCAGCCCCGGCTGAGTCAGGTCAGGGGGTGTCCCCACAGCACTGCGGGGGGCTGGGGCGGACACCACCTCCAGGGCCCACTTTACAGCCTCTGCCGCCCTGGGAGCCGCCCCGGCCTCCGGCCTTCGAGGACGCCGAGGGGCACATGCAGCTCATGGGCCAAACGGGGGGACCATGTCCCAGAGAGTTTTCAGTGTCGGGGTGAGAAGAGCGGACTCTGTCGCGTCTCATGCTCCCATCATGGTGTCGTTTATTGTGCCCGTGGATGTGTCGTGCATGTGAGACGCATCAGGGTTTGGGGGGGACTGTGCGGAGAGACCCTAAAAGCCGAAACCTGGGACAGGTGCTCGCGACAGAGGACACGGCCTCGCCAGCGCCCCGCGGGCTTCTGGAACGGGGTGGATTCCAGTCTCCAGGGCGTCTGTCCACACACCTCTTGGCGGGTGCTGTCCCTTGAAGGCTGAATGGCCCCCGGGGTGCCCTCTGCCGGGGGCGTGGCCTCTGCTCCGACGCCACAAAGAGCTCTGTGATGTCACCCGCGGAGCCTACTTAAGCCCCCGCACGGCCCGCAGAGGTGTAGGTTTAGCGAGGAGTGTTGGGATCGTGACGGTGGAATCGGAGGGAGATAGAGTCATGTTGGTGGATTGGCTTGCTTTTGCTTTGTTTATTTCTTATTCAGTTATTTATTATAGCTATTTATTTTAGTTATTTTATTTTTAATTTGTTTTTTTCCCTTTGTTTTATTTCTTATTTTATCTTTTTATTATTTTATTATTTTTTTTTCCCCATCTTCCCTCCTGTTATTTTTTTGTGTGTTTTTTCCCTTTTTTTTTATTTTAGTTGTTAGTTTGTAATTGTTCACTTGTGGTTTGTTCATTTTGTCTGTGTTCTTGTTAACTTTAGTGGTTACTTTGTTATTGTTTCTTTTATATATTTTTAAATATTTATCTTTGTTAATTTTTTGGTTGTGTTTTCATTTTTGAGTGCATAGTTAGTTAGTATTAGTATCCTAGTTAGGTTAGCATAGTTAGTGTTTCTGGTAGAGGTAAGTTAGTGTCATTATTGTTTCGGTAGAGTAGTCAGCGCGGGTAGCATTTAGCTAGTTTTGGGATCCTTTTCACGTACTACTAGCTCTAGGCTAATAGTGCACTTGTTAATCAGGTAGCGGAGCTAGTGCCGAGGGCTCTAGCCAGCCAGGGCCTGCCAGCTTAGGAGCGGGTCCGCCTTCACTGCCCAGATGCGCCCGTCTGCCAAGGGAATGGCCCTGAGAAAGTAAGTGATGCTCCGCAAGCTGGGGGAGGGTGCCCATGCCAAGGTCAGGCTGGTGCAGCACCTGTCAATGGGCATGGAGGTGGCCATAAAGGTCATCCCCATGTCTGGCATGCCTCAGAGGTTCCTGGCCCGCGAGGTGGCCTGCATGAAAGTCCTTCGGCACCGAACGTTCTCCAGCTCTTCCAGGTATTGTACACTGAGGATGAGGTACTGCTGGTCCTGGAGCGCGTGCAGGAGGGCAACCTGCAGGACTGCCTGTTGAAGTGCGGGAGCCTGGGGGATATGGAGGTGCACCGCCTCTTCCAGCAGATCTTGGCAGCGCTCAGCCACTGCCACGCCAGGGGTGTTGTGCACCAGGACCTGAAGCCGGAGAACCTGCTCCTGGACCAGCACCGAACTATAAAACTGGCAGACTTCGGGCTCAGTGCCTAGTTCTCTGAGGCAGCCCTGCTCAAGACCCCCTGTGGCAGCCGCAGTTCGTGGCCCCTGAGATTCTCCGTCACAAGGAGTACAGTGGCCGCGAGGCGGACATCTGGAGCCTGGGGGTGGTCCTCTAGTACATGGTCACCGGGAAGCTGCCCTTCAAGGGCACCAGCCTCGGGGAGCTGTGGGCCAGGGAGCTGAGCGGCGTCTATCATGAGCCGCACTACCTCTCTCAGTGTGCCGGGACCTGCTGAGGAAGATGATGAGCTTGACCCCCTCAGTGGCAGCAACCTGGACAGTGTCATCCAGCACCCCTGGGTGCGGCTGACAAATGGACTCCCCTGCCGGGAGCCCTCCCAGGGCCAGCACAAGGACACAATGGAAGCAATGGTCCGCCTGGGGTTCTGGAAAGAGGTCATCGACAGGGCGCTTTTGGAGGGCAGGTATGACCCTGTGATGGGGACCTTCCTCAAGCTGCTTTCCAGGCAGCGGGTGGACGAGGAGGGGCCAGACCCCACCATCTCCCCAAAGCTCCTCAGTCCTGATGGGGCCCACTGTGCCCCGATACCGGAGGACCACTGGCAGCCTGAGGTCTCGGGGCCTGAGAAATTGCGGGTGGGACTGTCCCCGAAGCAGGACGCCCAGAAGCCCACCACCACCTCCGGGCAAGGCATCCCGCAGGAGGACGCCAGCATTCAGAGCTCGGTTTCCAGCTCAGGGACCCTGATGCCAGATGCCTGGAAGCCCAGCATGGCCTCCAGTCAGGGCCCGTGCTGTGGGAGGCATGGGGGCCCAACACCACATCGCTTCCAGGCCCCCTGCAGGAGCAAGCTCTGGGCCCCAACACTACTTTTCCAGGCCCCCACCTGGAGGGGGGCCAGGAAAGCATTAGGAAGACATCCAGCCCAGCCTCCCAGCTCTCCAGCACCACCCAAATAACCCCAAGAAGGCGCCTCTTGTTCAGCTCACCGGTGGCCCTGCAGAGACACTGGGCCATGAAAACCATTCCCAGTCCACCCTTGGAGGCTACAAGGCCAGAGCTAGAAGAATCCTTAATAGGATTTTAAAATGTTGCTATTTCTGTGCACCCTTCAGAGGAAAACACAAGAGCAGCGTTCACCCTACTGGGGATTAGATGATCACCAGCACCTCCCTAGAATTCACTTCCCCGCTCCAGGGCAGCCACTCAGTGGCCATAGTGAAATGAGCACAGCAGCGGAGGCCAAAGCCCTGGAGAGGGGTCAGGGGTTGGGCCCAGCCAGAGGGGCCAGGAGCAGCATGAGAACATAGACGTGGAGCACAGATGTCCGCAAGCACAGCAGTCCCAGGAGCAGAGCAGGTGAAGGGCCGGTAGGGCAATGGGACTTGTGAAGCACCTGGAGGAGAGCAGAACAGGGGAAGGGGGCAGAGGAGGGTTTGGGGCAGCTGAGCAGGTGCAGGGCCCAGGATGGGAGTGGAGCTGTGCGGGCTGAGCCTCCAGAGGCCCCAGGGCCAGAGGCTGGGACCCCAGGGCCTTGCTTCCCCATCTTAGGCTCTATCCCGTGAGGGCCCTGCTGGTGGCCCCTGGGCACCCGGACGGCACAGATGATGCAGGAGCTCTTCGGGCTTACTGGCACTGTCAGGGACTGACATCCACAGTAGGAAGTCCCCCTCTACTGAGCCCCTTTTCACAACAGAGATTCCAAGTTGGAGAATTGCTCACCCGCCAGCGAGTGATGCCTCGGTAGGTCTTCCTGGTTTCCATCTGCACTTTGTCGCATCTGAGTCCGAGCAGCACTCCTCGGGGGGGTGTCACTAAGGAAAGAGCCTCCTCTGTGCCTGGGCTTCACTGGCTCTGCTCTTCCCACGCAGGTCCAATAGGGCTCGAGGAGGTGGCCACCTTGGACACACTGGTTCCCACTGCAGGGGCATCTCCATGTGACCCACTCTACCTACAGGGCCCTGGGGCGTGGAAGCATCTGGATGCTCTTTCTCCGCCTGGAGGAGACAGTCTGAAATGGATTATTTAGTTAAAATGTCTACCCCAGGACTCATTAAAATGGTGTATGAAACCAACCGTGTTTGCTTCCCATTTATGACTGCACCCAAACTTCCAACACATCGGACGCCAGAGACCTAAATTTCCTTTAACATTCTTGTAATAAGCAGTGAAAGGTTTAGAAAATTTAGAAAATTTTGGAAAGCATTTTGAAAATTTTAGAAAAGTCAGAGGGGTCACGTGGTGATAAGACAGTGTGACAGGAGTGTGAAGCAGAGCTAGCTGTGTGTACAGAATTAGGGATTTGCACTGTTTTCTTTAGGTGTATGTGCATGTCTTGAACTGTGTGCAAGTGTGTGCATGTGAGTCTACATGAGTGTGGCTTGTGTGTGCTTCTATAGCTATGAAGTATTTATGTACCTTCTACCATCAGAAAAACACTCCTAGCTGTAGAGAATTGGTACAATGTCTTCATATATTTGGCCTCCCAGATGGCCCAGTGGGTTGAGCCCAGTGCTGAGGGAAGTCCTGAGTCTCCAAAGGCCCCAATGTGGCTTGTGTCCCCGAGTCCACAACTGTAGGGGTTTAATTCTCCTCCAGTATAACTGTAGATGCAGGTCAGTTAAAGTTTTCCCAGTTTCTTGCCACTGGTCACTTCTCCTGGTGTGTGTCACCCATTTCTCTTTCTGTGGCATCAATTTGGCCTGTACAGTGTTGTGAGTATATGGTGGCGGTGAGCCCAGTGTCTTCACTCTGCCTCCGTATGGCCTCTCATGTGTAACCCAATTCATTTTTGAGACCATAATTACTTTGTAAATCAAAACAACTAAATACAATAAAAAGACAATAAAACTCCCCATTGAGAAAATTTCTGTCCCTGTTTGTGACAGTGCCCAGCTGACCCTGCTGAATGGTTTCTTGGGGTGTGTCCTTTAGTGACACAGAGAGGGCCACTGCTTTCACTGCATGGATCGGTTAATAATAACCCATTTTAGAAAACCAAACACTTGTAGCCAGCTTGTGGCAGGCTGTGTGGCTTCTGGTCACTCAAGACTCAGGAAAGCCTGGATTCTCTTCAAGGGAGAGTGTAAAGTCACCTCCTGAGGCAGTGTCCAGGGGTCCAAGGTCCCTCTTCCAGGCTCTGAATGACCACATCATCTGCACAACAAGGAAGCAGCACTGCAGCCCTCACATGCGGGCCCAAGACCAGCAGGGGCAGCATCTCAGACCCCTTGTGAGAAATGCAGAGCCCCAGGTGCCAGCAACCGCCTGGGTAAGAACTTGTGCCCTGGGAAGACTGGGACACGACTGCCCTCCTGCCTGCTGGACCTGGGTGGGGAGGGGGTGTCAGCCCCAGAGAAAATTACAACATGTAAACTTATAATTCCCCAAATTATATTCTAAATTCACAGAAATTAAGCACACAAATAAGTGGCACACAGCGGTGTGCCCGGCAAACCCACCCCAGGGGTGACCAGTGCAGCAGGGAAGCGCTGGGAGCAAACACGGGGGACGCACTTTCGGTCAGGGGCGCTGGCCACCACGGGGTCACACTCAGGAACGACCTGACCCCCACGTTCTTCCAGGACCCAAAATGACCCGCGCAGAGCTCTGCACCCCCAGCCGCCCCGCCCCGGGTCCCCTGACTGGCCCCCCTGCACCAGCCACCGGCAGCGACTTGTCCTCACCTCCCTCTTGCTCCGGGTGGCTCCTGAAGAAACTGGGCTCCCGCAGGCAAGAGCTTCACCCCGAGTCTGGAGCAGCGAGTGCCGAGGAGACCCCAGCAGCGGGGGAGGCGGGAGCGGGCGCAGGGCCAGGGCGGCAGGGGCGGGTGTCGGGGCGGCCCAGGGCCGGGCCAGCGGGAGAACCCGGGGGCTCACGGGGCGCCCCCGCCAGTCCTGCTGCGCTGAAGCTCAGAAAACCCAACTAAACGGAGGCGAACACCCCGCGTCTCCACGACGCCGTTAACGTAGAATTTCCACGCGACTCCACAGCAAGTCGCGCCCCGTGACTGAAAACACGCGAGGATCGTTCACCCGCGACCCCACAGGCCCGAACCCGCTGCCCCCACAGGGAGAGACGGGGCGTCCCGCCCCCCATTATTCCCTGCCTCTCCCCGCCCCCAGCCGGCGCGCTCCCCGCCTGCGCGCGGCCCCCGGGGCTGCTCCCTCCTTGTCCCCGGGCCTGCTCCCCAGGGTGGGTGCTCTGGACCCAGCGTCTCCGCCACTTCCACTCCGCGTCAGCACGCAGGGACGTGACGTCAACACGCAGGGGGCGGGGCGAGGCCGCGGAAGGACAGGCTCGCGGGGTAACCAGGGAAGGAGACGCGGCGCGCGCCGCCTAGTGACTGGGGGGGGCAGTGCCGCCCAGGCTGGAGAATGGTGGGCAGAGGCCCCAGGCCTGGCCAGAGGTGCAGGGGGATGGAGCCATGGCCGAGGGGCGGGTCAGCCTGGCCAAGGAGAGACGCAATCATGGCGAGTGGTGGAGGGGGGAGGCCCGCGCAGAGGGAGGGTAGGAAGCGAAGCGGAGTGTGTGACATCTGAGCCTTCAAGATGGGGAGACAGAATGATGTGGAGGCAAGAACCTGCTGAAATAGGGGTTGTCGCTCATTCAGCAAAATTGTGTATCGTCCTTCTGTGGGGAACTTAGACTTCAGCTATTAGAATTTGGAATATTATATATATGCATGTGCATTAAAAGAAATAGTAATGCAGTGTTTGAGAAATGACCTAAGGAAATGCTGTGAACACAAATAAAAATGTATATCCGTAAAAATGCTAACCAGCACGTTCTTGTACTAATACAGGAAACAATCTCCAACAGAACTCCAGGAAACAGTCAAATATGTGACAGTAAATGTAGCAATTAGGTACAATCATTCTGAATAGTTATCAATGAGTTGGAAAATACTTATAACATTAAATGAAAGAGAAACAATATAAAATTGCAAATATAGTGTTATTCCAGCGTGGATATAAAATTTTATGAAATAATATACTGTGCATGTATAACAGAAGGATGTAGTTACTTTGCATTCGGTGGAATACTATGCAACAGCGAAAATACAGAGACTCTAGCTAAATCCAATATGTGGGTCACCTTGCCTACATGTCGTTGAGTGAAAGAGTCAAGATATAAAATGAACATATGACTGATTTAAATTTTAGATACCAGACAAAATTGAAATCAGGTGTTAATCATGTGTGTCACTTAGTGGCAAACTTAGGTGAAGAACTGTCCTGAAAGGCAGGGGGAACACTTGTAATGACAGCCACACATTTGTGCTTAGTCAGAGAAGAAGATTACGATAGTGTGGCCTTGTGTTTCTTCACCCAGTTAATGAAGTTAATTTACTCATTCAGAAATTTCACGTTTATACTATCCTGGACCCTTGCACACTGGTGTTTCAACAGTGAGGCTTCCCTTAACCCAGGAAGGGCAGCTCACCACTTCTAATTACTCTCGTTTCCTCAACTATCCAAGTGACTCTAGCCATCAGTGACATCCTGTTTAATGTGCTATTTACCCAGTTGCACGCAACAGATACAGCACCCAGAGCAAACCTAGAATATGTGTCCCCTACTTCATTGACATCAACCAACTGCCCCTGTTCCATGGAAATCTTGTGATCACCCCATAGGAATAGAGGATATTACCACATGTGACACAGACACCCACAAATAGGGATGCCACAGAAACACTGAAAGTGACAGATGGCCTGTTACTACTTTACTGGAATCAGGTTATGTTCAAGTGTTTGATGATTATAGATCCTTTCTGGTGATTTTTTTTCCCTAAACACACTCTAAAATATGATTTAACAAAAGAAAGAGCTAGCTGGATTTTGGAGTTAATTTTGTTATAAAAGTTATATTTTATTTATCCTTTGTGCTAAGCTGTAATTTATAATCTTTTTAAAATATTTATTTTATTCATTTATGCTACAAGAACTGGGATGTAGGCCAGCGTTAGAGGGAGTGAGAAAAATTTACCAGAGATAGAGTGGGGAGCAGAACAGGCAGATCAACTGAAATACACTGCTGAGGGCAGCTGTACCACCCCCATGAGCCATGTGGTTCAGCTCCCTGGACAGGGTCGAACTTGTCCTGCAGTGGCCATGGATAGATTTATAGTACTGAGACTTAACCCCCGCATCACCAGGAGGGACCCTATACTTTGTAATCTTCAGAAATTTGAAGATACATTAATGGCTCTCTTTTCATTTTCTGAAATTACAGAAAGGAATAAACAAGGATATATGTGGGGAATAATTGTATATACACACAGGGTTGATTGATTCCAATATCCACTTGCAGAGCCACTGTCTCCTGTCAAAAGGCAAAGAGCTTACTTTTTTATTTTTTAAAATTCTTATTTATTTGTGCATGCAAGAACTGGGGTACAGGCCAGAGGTGTTGGGCTGAGAGGATTCCGCAGAGAGAGCAGGGAGCAGAATAGGCAACTGACAGAAATACACTGCTTAGGGGAGCTTTGGGGGAGAGGAGAGGTCTGCTTTGCCATGTGGGTCACCTCCTTTCCCAGAGATCAAATTCCTGATGTAGTAGCTACGGATTACATCATAGTGCTGATGCTTAACCCCTTGCACCACCAGGCAGGCCAGAGCCTACATTTTTTAAATTGAATGGGAAACCAAAATATAATTTTTTCCCAGATCTAGCCTGATGGTTTTGTCACACCTCCCAGGGTGTCAGTCCTCAGCCCTGATCAGTGCTAAGTGGGAATTCCTGATGTTACTGGGAGCCTCCACATGTGCACAGGAAGTAGGGAGGAGGGTCACTTGGGCCGAACTGGGGCAAAGGGACAGCAGGGCCTGATCCGAACAGAGGACATGCACCCGAGCTGGGGTGTCTGCCAGTTGATGGTACTTTAAGGTGTAAATCTACTCAGGAGAAAACATAGTTTATTTGCATCGAAGCCATCTGTCTTTCCAAGTTCTGTGATTGAATCTCTGATTCTTCAATTAGTGCTTAGTGAGAAGTGTTTCAGCTGCTCTTCCTCGTTAGTTTTCACAATCCTGGGTCTCCGGGCGCTCCTGCTTGCTATTCAGTGTGTACCCCAACCCTGCTACACAGAGCAGAGGCTCCCACACAGGTAATCTAAAGCTACTCTCACCTGAGCGAATCCAGTCCGAATCCAGAGCGAATCCACCCAACCCGAATCCAGTCCGATATCCCGCGGGGTGTCCCAGGGAGTGCTCCACAGTGAAGGTCATTCACTCTGACCTTCTCAGGCCATGGCCTCTCTAGAATGGGTGGAGGGGCTGTATTTCATGAAGAAGGGATAGAATTTACACACAGACGTGTATTTGCTATTTTTAATTAATGTCAGTGAAAATGCGGACGGGAATAAAAGACCACACGTGACATTGTAGATGGACCATGGAGACGCGGGCACTGTCCACGCACAGGGCAGCCGCCTGCAGAGAGGCGGACAGGGGCAGGGGCAGGTCTCTCCTGGCGCCCACCCCCAGAGGAGCACCCCGACCTCTTGCCTCTGACAAGTCTGCCTCCTGCACTCTAGGTGGAGAGAGAATATTCCTGGGACAACACGGGCATCCCCAGGGTGTCAGGACAGGGTCGCACCCGCGCCCACTGCTCGCAGACTCTCGGCCCCGCCGCAGCGGCCCCCTGGGGGACGGGCCAGAGACCCCCGCGCAGACCTGGCCTCGAGGTCAGGCCCGCCGTGTCCACGACTTCCGAGGCGTCCAGGGCCCAGGGCGGCTGATGTGAGGTCCCCGGGGTCTCTGAGCAGCGACCTCAGTGGCTGAGGCACCTGCCTGCACTCCCCCAGCCCGGCCCTGCCCCCCTCCAGCCGTCCCCCCGTCGCCGCCAGGGGGCGCTGCCCTGCCACAAGTTGGGCGGCTGGCCAGAGAAACTATGTCAGTCACTCCCGGAAATTTTTGTCCACACCCAGGCCTTGTCCAACATAACTTTGGCTAATGAACAACTCAGGCTCACATTTTTCACCTCAGAACTCATACATAAACACGTCTTTTTTTTTTTTTTTAGGTGAAATGATAAAGTTTAGATTTCCTACATTAAGAAGCAAAATATAAACCAAAACCTCATTAAGTAGTCAAGTTTTCATTTTATTGAACTTAGGAGATCCTTAGTTTTATAAGAGAAATATTCCTATAAAATATTAAATAATAATAGAACAGATTTAAGATAGAGAAACCAGAAGTAGATTTAGTTTTTGTTAGGATACGAAGTTCAAAATGCAGCATTACAAATGAAACAAATTCATGTACCAGAGGTTTTTTTTTTTTTGTTAATTAATTATTTTTTTTTTTTTGCTAGGGCAAGGGGAGGAAACATCAATGAAGGTGCTCACCAGTGCTTTAATTAAACCATTGCATTTTGAACTCGTTTTTGTGATGGACTCCCCGGTGGTGCAAGGGGTTAAGCATCGCACTGTGAAGCAATCTACAGCCTCTGCAGCATGAGTTCGATCCCCAGCTGGCCAGGGAGAAACCCACAAGGCGAGTCAGACCTCTCCTGTCTCACCTACTTGCTCCCTCAGCAGTGTATTTCAGTCAATCGACCTTTCTGCTCCCTGCTCTATCTCTGGTGAATCCTCTCACTCCCTGCATCTCTGGCCTGTATGCCAGCTCTTGTATGCATACATAAATCAATCTTAGAATATATAATGGCACCATTTTAAACTGGCAACACTCTCGAGACAAAAGACACAAAGGTAAAAACAGACACAGAGATCTCTCATTTAGAATTTGGGCCATTTGCCCTAATTTTTAGAGAAAGATATTTTACCAGTATGTGTGACAACACTGACAACAATTATTAATTTACTTTTTAATTTTTTGTTGTTGTTGTTGGGACCCTCGCCGGTGGCTGGAAACGAACTGGAGCTGCAGTGGTTGCGGGCAGCCTCACAGCCCAGTGCTCAACCGCTGCACCACCAGGGGAGGCCTTTAAATAATAATTTTTAACTAATTCTTTCAGATAAGAAAACATTTCTCAAGTTTTATTTGTAAGAATGCCCTTAGGTTCTAAAGAAAGTGGGGCAGAATATTGTCTATGAGTTTTTTTAAGGCCACTTTTTCCTTAAATTCCTAGAAGAGATTTTGGATGGGTGGTCAGTTTCACCAGAAGGATATACCTTTTCAAGACAAAGCTAGACTAATTCCTAAAACAACTTAAGTTTTTCAGGTTAAGTCGATATAGCCATTTAAGTTTTTTTTTTTTTTCCCCTTTGGTAATCAAGGAGGTTTCTAATTTGAGATGGAAACTGAAGTTCTTACATGTTCTAATAAGTGTCCCATTTTATTCATTTTAAAACCTCTAGAGCCCACACTGGGAACCATTTTAAAGACAAGCAGTGAAAATTCAAATTGTTATATAAAGTCCTGGTTTCTATTTGACCTCACAGATGAGGCCTGCTCCTGGGATAGATAAAAGACACCTTCGACCTGGACCATGAAAAGGGAAGGAATAGAAATAGATTGGGCCTCCATGATGGCACAAGGAGTGAAGCACAGCACTGTGAAGTGCTCCACAGCCTCCACAACACAGGTTCGCTCCTCAGCCACCCAACGTGTTACCCACACGGTGCAGTGGACTGCTCCTGACTTACCCACTACTCCCCTCAGCAGTGTATTTCAGTAGATCTGTCTCTTCTGTTCCCCGCTCTGTCTCTGGTGAATAATCTCACTGCCCCGCACCTCTGGTGTGTACCCCAGTTCTTGTATGTATAAATAAATAAATCTTTTAAGAAAAAGATTTGACAAGGTATATCATTTACAGAAACCTATTATGTAGCTTTTGATGAATAAATTGATTATTTTAAGTAAAACTTGGATTTTTAAAGAAACCTGTGATTTTTAATTTTCAATAAGAAGTTTAGAAATTTTCAAACCAACTGTCAAGCTTCATTTATTGCTGACTAGAAATTCCAAAGTGATTTTGACAAAACCAACTGTGATCCCGAGTGTGATCCCGAAGTGTGATCCCAGAAGTGTGATCCCGAGTGTGATCAGAAGAGGCCAGCCAACTCAGAGGAAGAAAAGGCCTCCTTCCAGTGGAGAACACTCTCTTCAGCCTACTTTCCATCCCATTTTCACAGTGACAGGTGGATACTGAATTGGCTGTCTGACTAAACACATAAAAATAAGAAAAATACCAAATTTCTATATAACCAAGATCTGTTTCCGGATACATACTTGAATTCCTTACACAGACACAATGTTCAGATTCACAAAACTATTTGCACAAAGTGAGGACCAAGTAAGGTAAGTAGAAGCCCCAGTCCAGGCCCACTGCTCTCATTGGGACAATCCAGCCCACCCAGCCACCTGCCAGTGTCCAGAGAGTCAGGGTTGTCCTAGGTTGCCCACGGCCAAAGTGCCTGAGCTTACCCTGGATGTCAGGGTGAGACTGCAGAAGAGGAGAGTCACAAGGAACTCACGCCTGAGCCAGCCAGTGTGGACAAAGAGCACACACTGCCTGGACTTTGTGTTAGGAAAGCATCAGTCTGTCCCCCACTGTCAGCTGTTACAGGGCTTCTGCAGGGAAACAGTGACAAGAGCTGCTTCTTAGACATGGGTTGGCAGCTACAGGTCCCCAACTCACTTAATACTGTCCCCAAGGGGCTTTCAGATGAAACAAATACGGCACCACTCACCATTTTAACCACATCCCTGGCTTCCAGAAAAAAAAAAAAAAAAGAAACTGCAAATACCAGACACCAAATGAAAATACCACATGTTCCCCAGATCCCACTCAACGGGGCCTGACACAGGAAAGGCGCCCCAACTGGGGGAGACTCATAGACTCCCTCCCAAACTGAGGGGAACTGGACTCCCTCTCTGAGGGGTACTCCGATTCCTCACAAAAGTGTGCAGGCCAGGGGATTGGCGTGCACCCCTGGGGACCACCATCTTCCCCCAGGCTCCAGCTCCTGCATGGTGACTCCAGGGGGCAGAGAATGCTGTGCCTTTCCTGGGGAGACCTTGGGAGGTTCCCTGGAGGAAAAACCCCACAGCTGCTAGGACTCTCCCTCCCCCTGGAGAGAGGGTGCTCCCTCTGAGCACGGGGGTCAAGATGCCACCTGGGATGCCCAGGCCCCCGCTCTGATGCAGATGGGGTAGGTCTGGTGCGCTGCCATGGGCTACTGCTCCTCCCCGGGAGTCAGAGTCGGAGCTGGCAGAGCCCAGGTGGCATCCAGCTCCCGGCTCTGGCCCTCCCAATTGTGAGTGAACGCCGGCCTCGAACACAAGGAAAGTGGTTGAATTTGTCGGGAAAGGAGGAGGGCAGCAGACTCATGTCTGAAAGACACGGTCCTGCTCTTGGGCAGAGGGCAGGGGTGTGTTTACCAGGGGACAGAGGGGAAGACGGCGAGGGGCTGCACAGGGGAGGAGGAAGGGCCACCCCGAGTCAGGTGGGCACCAGCTTGCTTTTCTCAGCTGCTTGGAACGCAAGAACGAACCTATCAAACACGGGTGGAATGGGAAGAAATATGGGAGAGGCCTCCTTGTTACCGCTTATGGCAGAGACCCCTCATCCGCGAGCGCCTCGTCGTTTCTCTGACCCGGGAAAGACGTTCCTGATCAGCGCGGGGGCCGGTCTTCCGACCCGTCCCGTCTCCAGCCACGGCCGGGTGTGTCCTTGTCTCGGCACTTCATGCCTCAGGGGTCGCCAACATGTGCTGACCTCGTGTTTCCACTAGATCACACACCTGCGCGCACACAGAGAATGTGTTACCGCCTCCCCTCGCTAGACACCCTCACACACCCTCGGCCCTGCTGCACACCAGCCAGGCGCACGCGGGGACGATGTGGGGCCCCGCCTGCTCCCCGTGCCCGGCTTCTCCTCACTCCCCAGCTGATCCCCTGACGCCCAAGGTCACTTCTCTCCCCAGCCGCCCGCACCCGCACGCGCGTCCCTGCCCTCGGCGCCCGATTGCCGCGCTCACACTCACACTCACACATGCACACGCACACACACACACTCTCACATGCACACCACAAGCACACACTCGCACATGCACACTCACACGCACACACACGCTCACATGCACACACAGGCACACACACTCTCACATGCACACACACACACTCTCACACGCACACACACGCACGCAGGAAGCAGGAGGCGCGCAGAGGCGGCTGCGGCCCACACACACTCCCCGTCCTCCTGAACGCGGTCCCGGGGTGTGTCTCTGAGGGGGGCGTTCCTGGCTGGTCGCTGAGGCGGTTCCCACCGCTGGTGACTGAATAACGCGCCGGGGAAGGCCTCGCCCATCGAGGGGTTGGAGCGTCTTCCACGCGCCCCCAAACCCCGCCGACGCCGGCCCCAAGGCCGGACTCCCTGCCCGCCCCGCGGGAGGGCGCTCGCGACGCCCTCGGGACGGGGCGCCGGGTCAGCGCCTCCTCGCGGCACGTCCCCCTCCAGCCGCGTCTTCGGGTTCCACACGACCTGTCCCCCCGCCCCCCGCTGGGCCTCCCGGGCCTCCTGCCTGAGCCCTCACCCCCACACCCCAGTGCCCTCGGGTCCGTCCTGCCGGCCCGTCAGCTCCTGGGGCGGGGCGGGGTGTACAGGGGCATGTTTGGCGCCCCCAGGCCTCAGTCTCCGCGTTGGCCCCGTTGCGCGTCCGAGCCCCCTCGCCTCCCCCCGCAAGTGCCCCCTCGCTCCTCCCCCCGCGGCTTCTCTCCTGGGCCCGTGGATCCCCGCCCCGCCCACCCCGACCACGCCCTCGGGTCCCCCAACAGCCGCCTCATCTCTGCGCCAGGCCCAGGGCACGGCCGGTGGGGACGCCAGGGCGGGGAAGGCCCGGGCGGGAGCCAAGTCCTAGCGGGGTGCAGCGCCCCCTGGCGGCGACGTAGGGGGGCGGTGGGAGGGGGCCGGGGGCCGGCCTGGGGGAGGGGCAGCGCCCCCTGGCGGCGACGGAGGGGGGGAGGGTCTGAGGGGGGAGACCGAGCCCCACCCGCTTCCCCCCTTTGCAGGGCACGGGCAGGTGCCGCAGCCACTGCGGTCGCTGTTTAGAGACCCCGGGAATCCCACATCAGCCACCCCGGTCCCGCTGGATGCCTCAGACCATCGCAGACACCCCAGCACCGGACTCTCGCCCCCTGCAGCCCTGGCCCTGTGCCCGCTCCCGCCTCCCCCGCTGCTGGGGTCTCCTTGGCACTCGCTGCTCCAGACTCGGGTGAAGCTCTTGCCTGCGGGAGCCCAGTTTCTTCAGGAGCCACCGGAGCAAGAGGGAGGTGAGGACAAGTCCCTGCCGGTGGCTGGTGCAGAGCTGGACAGTCAGGGGACCCGGGGCGGGGCGGCTGGGGGTGCAGAGCTCTGCGCGGGTCATTTTGGGTCCTGGAGGAACGTGGGGGTCAGGTCGTTCCTAGTTTGATCCCGTGGGTGGCCAGCGCCCCTGACGGAAAGCGCGTCCCCCGTGTTTGTTCCCAGCGACTCCCTGCTGCACTGATCACCCGTGGGGTGGGTTTGCCGGGCTCCCCGCTGTGTTCCACTGATTTGTGTGTTTAATTTCTGTGAACTTGGAATATAATTTGGGGAATTATAAGTTTACATGTTGTAATCTTCTCTGGGGAAGACACCCCCTCCCCACCCCAGGTCCAGCAGGCAAGAGGGCAGAGTCATGTCCCAGTCTCCTGGGGGCACAAGTTCTGACCCAGGGGATTGCTGCTGCCTGTGGCTCTGCATTTCTCACAAAGGGTCTGAGATGCTGCCCCTGCTGGTCTTGGGCCCACATGTGAAGTCTGCAGCGTTGCTTCCCTGTTGTGCAGCTGACGTTGTACTTCAGAGCCTGGAAGAGGGACCTTGGACCCCTGGCCACTGCCTCCGGAGGCGACTTTACACTCTCCCTTGAAGAGAATCCAGGCTTCCCTGAATCTTGAGTGACCAGGAGCCACACAGGCTGTCTCACGCTGGCTACAGTGTTTGGTTTTTTAAAATGGGTTATTATCAACCGACTCCATGCAGTGAAAGCAGTGACCCTCTCTGCGTCATTAAAGGACACACCCAAGAAACCTTTCAGCAGGGTCAGTGGGCGCTGTCACTTACAGGGAAGGAAACTTTCTAAATGCGGAGCATCTTTGACACTGAAGGGTTCTTTTCTAAGATCTTGAGATCTTTTCTCTATAGATGGTGCTAAAAGGATCCCTCCTATTTCAGGGATTGAGTAAACCACAATGACTCATGGGAACTGGATATTTTGGAGAAAACCCCCTTTATGTGTCTTTTTTAAAGATATTTTAAAAGATATTTATTTATGCAAGCACTGGGGTACAGTCAGAAGCGTGGGAGGGTGAGAGAATTCACCAGAGCCAGAGCGGGAAACAGAACAGGCAGACTGACGAAATACACTGCTGAGGGGAGCAGCGGGCGTGGCAGGAGAGGTCTGTTGTGCCATGTGGGACCCTCGCTGGCGGCCAGGGATCAAACTGGCGCTGCAGAGGCTGCAGACAGCTTCGCAGCCCAGCGCTCAACTGTTGTCCCACTAGGGGAGGCCCTTTTTAATAGCTTTTCTTTTAAAAAAAATTGCATACAAAATCTGGGGCACAGTCCAGATTTGTGGGAGGGTGAGAGGATTCACCAGAGACAGAGTAGGGAGCAGAACAGGAGGATCTTCTGAGATACACTGCTGAGGGGAGCAGCGGGTGAGACAGGGGAGGTCTGCTGCACCTAGTGGGTCAACTCCTGGCTGAGGATTGAACTCAGGCCGTCATGGTGACAGCACTGGGATTTAACCCCTAAACCACCGGCGGGGGTGGGGGGGATGCTGCACTATACTTTTAAACATGTTGCCACTTCCTCTGTTATGCTTGCTTTAGAGAAAAGTTGAATTTCTCTAGAAAGCAGAAAGGAATCAGCCTTTATTGAGCATCTGATGGAGATTATCTGAACCTGTGTAACAAGTTCAGTGCTTTAGTTGCATGATCTCTGTTAATGACGCTATAGAGATATTATTCCTACACTGTAGTTGTGGACCTTGTGGTCCAAAAGGGATCAGTAACTTCTCTGACATCAAAAAATTAAACACAAGGGCCAGTTATTTTTGGACTCCCGAATTTTTGTATTTTGTACTGAACCACAGGTTTTAAAACGAAGGCAAATTGTAACCCTCTTGGAGACCGGGGGAAGGAAGCAATTTGCGTCCATCCTCAGAACAGGTCTGTGGGTGCTGGGCGTCCTCCTCCATAAGGAAGGAGCTTGGGCTAAAACGAGACAGAACAAAACTTTCAAGTATCATTTTAGCATGTGAGGATGCTGTCATTAATATTGATCATGAATTACTTAAAAGTTTTAGAATGGCTCTCATCCCAAACATGATTTGCTACTCATGAGAGACTGCAATTAAAAACAGCCCTTTCAGTGGGTCTCCCAGTGGTGCAGCAGTTGTGTGCTGGGCTGCGAAGCTGCCTGCAGCCTCTGCAGCACTGGTTCCATCCCCGGCCGCTGGCGAGGGTCCCACAGGGCTCGCAGACCTCTCCTGCCGCGCCTGCTGCTCCCCTCTGCAGTGTCCTACGTCAATCTGCCTGTTCTTTTCCCCGCTCTGGCTCTGGTGAATTCTCTCTCACCCTTCCATGCTTCTGACTGTACCCAGTGCTTGTACAAATAAATAAATCTTAAAAAAAATAGCCCTTCCGGGCCTCCCCAATGGCACAGCGGTTTGAGCACAATGTTGTGAAGCTGTCCATATCCTCTGAAGTGTGGGTTCAATTCCAGCCGGCCAGGGAGATACCCACATGGCACGGAAGACCTCTCCTATCTCCCTGCTACTCCCCCACATCAGTGTATTTCTGTCTGTCTGCCTGTTCTGATCCCCACTCAGTCTCTGGTGAATCTTCTCACCCTGCAGTGTCTCTGGCCTGCACCCCTGCTCTTGTATAAAAATATATCAATCTTTTAAAAAAAAACCTTTTCTCTGTTTCTCTAACACAGCAGGATTAATTGCTGCACCTACCAGAGAAAGTTCCTGGAGAACTATTCTAGATCTGGTGAGGAGGGGATCACTCTGTAGTGCCTGAAGTATTGTTCAGGATGTCACAACCCTTTAAGAGCATTCATTTGTTTATGTTGTTATAGGGTTTCCCCTGTCCTTAAAGACCATCACTTTTTTTTCCCTTCCTTTCTTACATCCTTGTTCATTTTTGTCTAGTTACTGATTTCTCCCCCAGGGGTGGTCTCCATATTGCTCCCACCACCATAGCAGCTGTGACCATCACCTCAATCACTTATGCTCTTCCCTCCCCTCTGTTTAGCCCCCTCCCTCCAGCTCCCTGCTGGATGCCTCAGCTCTTGGTCAGCCTGCTAGGGTTGTCTTTTTCTTTACATTTTGTTCAGTTTCTCTGTATTTCACATCTGATATTGCTTCTCCTGATTATTGTGGCCAGCACAATCCCGTCCAGCTCCATCCATATCACCAACTGTGGCATGAATTTGTCTGTTTTCATTGCTGAGTAATATTGCCTTGTGTATCTACACCACACCATTTTGACCAATTCATCTGTCTTGTGCCATTTGAGTTGTTTCCATGCCATGGCTATTGAAAATAGTGCTGCAGTAAACAAAGGAGTTCAGGTTTCCTGGGTTTTTTTTGTCCCTTCGGTAGATTCCTAGGAGTAGACTCACTGGATTATGTGTAGACCCATTTTCATTGTTCTGAGGAACCTCCACACAGCTGTCCATAGTGGCTAGACCAGTTTGCCTTCCCACCAGCAGGGTAGGAGGCTCCCTTTTCTCCACTGCTCCTCCAGCATTTGTTTTTTCCAGTTTTTTTTTTTTTTTTTTTTTTTTTTTTTAATGTGGAGCATTTTTACTGGAGTGAGGTGGCATCTCTGTGGTTTTGATTTGCATTTAATTGATACTAGTGATGCTGAACCTTTTTTCTGTGCCTGTTGGCCATTTGCATTTCTTCTTTGGAGAAGAGTCCTTTTATTTCTGCTCATTTTTTGGACTGGATTATTTGTTTTTTTGAGTTGTGTAAGCTCTTTGTAGATCTTTGATATCAGTCCCTCATCTGTCATATGGTTTGTAAATATTTTCTCCCATTCAGCAGGGTGTCTCTTTGTTTTGATCATTGTCTCTTGCTGTTCTGAAGATTTTTATGTTTATGGAGCCCCAACTGTTTACAGTCTCCTTTGTTTTCTTTGCTTCTGGAGAAGAATCCTCAAAGAAGTTCCTGAGGATTGTGTCATGGAGTGTTTGGCTGTGTTCCCTTCTGTGTATTCTATGGTGCCAGGTTTTACATGTAAGTCTTTCATCCACTTGAGTTGGTTTGTGTATAGTGTGAGGTAGTGGTCTAGTTCCATTCTTTTGCATGTTGCAATCCAGTTTCCCCAGCACCATTTATGGAAAAGGCAATTCTTTTTCCAATGTATATTCTTTGCTCCTGTGTCATAGGTTAGTTCCTCATTGTTCTCTGTGTCTGGTTTTGTTCCAATAAAGTTTTCATTTCAATAGCTTTGTAATATTGTTTGATGTCTGGGAGTGTAATACCTCCTTTCTATAACCCTTTTATCAGAACTATTGCTATTAGAGGTTTTTGTGATCCCATGTGAATTTGAACAATTTTGGTTCCATTTCATTGAAGAAGACCACTGTAATTTGTATTGGAATTGCATTGAATCTCTAAATTGCATACAAATGGGAAGTCCCACCTAGGTTTGTTATGTTTTCCCAATTGTGAAACATTCATAAAACAGAGTGTTAATAAAAAAGTAGGTGTTATTTTTTCTATAATTTCTAAAAAGTTGTTATTTTCTATAAATTCTAAAACACACAAAGTAGGTCTGTTCTCTAGAGATGAAGAAAGAATGTTTCAGATTGAATGGCAAAGGCATTTTATCATAATGGATGACAAGTTTCTGATCATATATTTTATATTCTTCCACTTTTCCGCTGATGGAACTGTAAGTAAGTTCATCCTTTTCTCATCTGCTTTATGTGCCACCAGAGAAAATGTTGCACTCAGGTGACATAATTGCAGGATAGTGCCAGTGTGCTTTATAAAGGAATCAAAGAGAGGAATTAATTCAGGAAATTCAAAACATGCAACCGGAAAACAGGAAATTGATAATGAACTTAGAGCCACGTCTCTGGTCACCTGTGTCTGTGAAATCCACGATCCTTGATTGCGGGCTGGTCACCAGCCACTGGACAAGGCAGGGCCAGACCCACTCATCTGTGGACTGTCCTTTCTGAAGTTGGGCCTGGGGTCTGAATTTGTACCTGGCAAGCAAGGTCATGTTGCTGCTGACCTGGGCAGGCTGGTTCACGTCTTCCTTTCTTTGCCTCCTGGGGAGAGGAAAGGGAGGAACCAGATGTTTCTGAGGGCTGTCTGCAGTCCTTCCTCGGTCCTCGCTCCCTCACAAGACAACCTGTTGTGTCATGTCATTTATTTACAGTCTCAAAAAGCTCTTAAGTGGCTCCCCCTGTCCACACTCAGGCTAAAGTCCAAGCCTCCAGACAAGCTTGTGAGAGTCTTGTCATTGGCTCCTGCTGTCTCAGGCCTGCGACCCCTCTATGACAACCTCCTGTGTCAGGTGCCCCTTCTAGGGAAAACTGTGGCATCTCAAGCTCCTTGACACAACTCTTGCACCATCTGTTGAAGTTCCCTGTGCCCTGATTCCTCCTGAGGGTGCTCTGAGCTGTAGGCTCAGCTCAGCTCATGTTCTTGGCATCTAGCAGATAGTGGGTGCTTGGCAACAACAGGTGAAGGGGTCGTGTCTACCTCTTGAGTCAGGGGATACTGGAAACCGAGGCTCAGGTATAGGAGGAAAAACCTATATCCCCCACCCCGGGCCTACCTGAGCCTAGAACCTTCTATTTTGGCAGAGATTGTTGTCTTGGCGCTCTTGCCAGTCAGTTCCTCTCTGTCCTTACTCAGTGCAGGTGGAAGTGCATCCCTGGGGGGGAAGTGCTGGTGCAGCCCTGCCCACCTCTCTCTCAACTGTCAGGGTCCTCGATGCCAGGAATGACCCTGCCAGGCGGGCACTAATCACTTATGGACAGAGGGGAGGGTGCAGTTGTCACATCACCAGGGAGGGGCTTCCAGCCACAGGGAGGACGAAGGTGCTCAGAGAGTCTGTGCAGCTTCCATCCCAGGCAGAGACCAGCTCCAGTGGGACCCGGGGTGTGGTGGACACAGCTGCAGGGTGAGGCTCCTGGGTGGACCGCGGTGCACTTTTACCTTGTTCTATTGTATCCTCTGCTCCGAGCACTCAGAGCACAGCAGTTGTCAGACCTTCCCATGCCCGTGGGTCTCCTGGGGATCCCCTCACAGTGTGGGTTCTGACCCAGATGGGTGCTCAGGAATGAATCCAGACCTCTGTGCTCCTCCGTGCCCAAAATGCAACCTGCCAGAGCCTTGTGGTTTTCCACATCCAGCCCTCATTCCCCTGGGTCCTCCAGACCGTTGCCCCACCCACCCCCACTCTGCCTTCAGCTACCCACAGGGAGATGCTCCTCACCCTCCCTCTGGGCTCACCTTCTGCCCAGATGAAAGCACAGTGGGTGCTGCCTCACTGGGTTCTGCAGGACCAGGTTCCTCTCCTCCCCCACTCCAGGTCCACAGCCCAGACCGTGACTTCACTCCAATTCTTGGGGGATCCCTGAAAGGGGATGACAGGACTCACTCACGGTGGCGACACCTGCACACTGTCCTGCTGCATCAAGGCGGTGTGGATGTTCTAAGTGAAGTGAAGACAAGTAGCCCACGTTTCCTGCAGAGATGGTGACGGTCTCAACACTCTAAGATCCATGAGGAAGGCTCAAGTGTCCTTGGATGGAGATGTGGGTGAGGATGTCCATTTTATGGCATCTGTACGCAGTTCCATTTCAATTTTGCTCAGATGGTTTGAGCTTTAGATTAGAACATTCATTGCCATTTTTGAAAAATCTCCATGTCAAATACAATGCAGGGCATGGGCAGACATCGCCTGAGGCTTTGCCAGTGTCTTCGTGATGTTCTTTTGAGGTCGGCTGATGTCAGTTCGTTTAGAGTTAAATATTTTCAGGTAAAGATACAATTCCTTTTTTAAAAAGGGACTTTAGATATTGTTGGTGCACTTATGGTCCCTTGGCATGGCTCTGCTCATTTGCAGAGTTTTTTTTTTTTCCTTCCTCATTTCCTTATTGGTGTCTTAGCACCCAAATTATTGAAGCTGTTCTGGCCTCGTAGGGTGGCAAGCCTTCCCGGAAGTCAGCCCATGGCTGCACTTCAGCATAGTGGAGCTCTCTGTTCTCCCGCCACCATCTTTGTTGTTGACTGTGGACCCTCTGCTGCCCTCAGGATCTCAGCTCTAGGGGGAGACAGAAAATGACAGGGTGCCGTCTGGGAGGACACTGGGATGGCTTTCACTGTGGGGTGAGTTCATTAGGAAAACAGAAATTTCATTCTATTCTGTCCTATTTATCTGGTTTGTGTTTTGGTAAAGGCAATGAACAGGTCAGAGCAAGGATCTTCCTGTCATTTCAAATTTTGTGTTAAGAAATGTTGTGGCTCCACTCACCATTTTGCATTTTTCATTTCCACTGGCATGTACTTGCACAACTTTCACAACTCTTGCATCTGAAAATTGGGTGGGTCTGGACTTTGAAAGAGTGTCTTATTTCACTTTTTTTAAAACCAAATCAAATCAATATGAAGCTTCTGGGTGAAAGAGAATAAACTTAAAATTTTAGAAATTAAACTAAAAAAAATGGCAAAATGCATTTATTGGTATTAACAGATGAGCAGGAGTCTAGGTTCAGGCCAGAAACACAAACCCTTTCAATGAAATAGTTGAGGTGAGCTTGACTCTCTCTCTACATGAAGCCACTCTGCCTATGCCTTCCTGACTAGCAGAAAGGCCGCATTTTCATCCTTATGAAAAGTTCTTCTATGACCACAATGGAATGATTTACAGTAATTGTCATGTTACTGGTTCCTTTCCCCCTGCCAAGGATCGGGGATGTGAGTACACTGATGTTCATCCTAAGAGAGAGCTCTGTACCCTCTAGAAAACTTGAAGGGTAGAATAAAATCAAAGTGATCAAGGGTTGAGATCTGTGAGCACTTTGCCTCTTTTCTCTTATGCATTTTATGACTTAAGGTCATGCTCATCACTTAGGAAATTGCCATGGTTTTGGAAGATCTGTGCTGCAAATGGGATGCAGAACAAATACATGCTAACTTATGCCATGGAATATTATCTAGCAAGGAAAAGGAATGAAGTGCTGATACAAACATTGTACAGCATGCATGAACCTTGAAAATAGAATAAGTGAAAGCAGCCAGTCACAAATTATACCTATTGTGTGATTGCATTTACATGAATTGTCTGTAGTAGATAAATAAATCCACACATACAGAAAACAGATGGGCGATTTTTCTATACTAGAGAGGTAGGGACACAGGGAGGATTTGTTAATGGGTTAAATTTCATTACCTCAGAAGTTCATGAATATGTCCTAACATTAAGTTGTGACAGTTCTACAACTATGAGTTTCTAAAACCCACTGAATTGTACACTTTAAAAAGGGGAATTTTTGGTCTATGAATATAAGTGTACTAGTTGATATTTAAATTAAAGGAAGAGGGCCTCCCTGGTGGCTCAGCGGTTGAGCACTAGGTTTTGAAGCTGCCCACAGCCTCTGCAGTGCCAGTTCGATCCCTGGTTGCTCCCTGGCCAACAGAAGAGGGTCCCACATGGTGTGCAGTCCTCTCCTGCCGTCTGCTGCTCCCCTCAGCAGTGTACTTCATGCCTTCTGCCTGCTCTGCTCCCCACGCTGGCTCTGGTGAATTCTCTCACCCTCCCCGCACTTCTGACTGTACCCAGTGCTTGAATGAATGAATGAATAAATAAATAATTTTTTTAGAAAACAAATTAATTAATTATTGAGGAGGGGCTCCCTGGTGGCACAGGTGGTTGAGTGCTGCACTATGAAAATGTTTTCAGCCACTTCAGTGCGGGTTCAATCCTGGCTTGCCAGCAAGGGTCCCACATGGCTCAGCCGACCTCTCCTGTCTCCCTGATTCTCCCCTCAGCATTTTATTTTGTCATTCTGACGGTTCTGTTCCCTGCTCTGTCTCTGGTGAATCCTCTCAGCCTCCTGTGCATCTGCCCTGTACCCCAGCTCCTTTATAAATAAAAAAAAAATCTTAAAAAAAAAATAAAATAAATGAAGAGATTGCTTCCTTGGGCATTTAAATTCAATTTTAAAAACCCTGTATGGGGTCTTCCTGGTGGCACAAGGAGTTAGATGCAACCTATGAAACTGTCTTCAGCCACTGCAGCCCAGGTTCAATCCCCACCAGGGAGATATCCACATGGTGCAACAGACCTCTCCTGACTCACACAAAACTGCTTCCCTGAGTGGTGTATTTCAGTCAATCCACCTGTTCTGTTTCTCACTGTCTTTGGTGGATCCTCTCACCGCCCACAATCCCTGCATCGGTGGCCTGTACCCAGCTCTTCTATGCATAAATAAACAAATATTTTTTTTTTAAACAAAACCTGTAAGACCACAAACGATACTGACTTGAGGTCAGAACCTGTCCTGGTAGACAATTTCTATCCTCTGGGTGACATTTATGCTTGCTGTCTGCATCTAAGGGGCAGATTTCTCTTTACACTCCCTGGACTCTAATATGTACAAGGCAAGGCCATGTCTTCCAGGTTTTGTCTCCTGTACTGAGCACCTGCTGTGCTGGGCTTGCAGAAGGAATCATACATGTTTGTTAAGTGTATTATATCCCATTCACTCATCCCATCCATACAGATCAGTATCAATCTAACACATGTATCATGCAAGAGAGAAAAACAGACCCCAGAGTACAAGGCAGAGATGGTTTGAAATCCAAAGTGCTTTGGTGAACCTCATATAAAAGCATCAGGAGTGAGTCATAGATTAATATACAGGGACCCTTGATTCCTGGATTTGCACTACCCCACTCAAGTCTATACTACTTGTATTAGCCCTTTACAGAAATAACGGGCACTTTTTAAATTGTTCTAAATGTACATATAAAGGCTATGTCTCTGCCCTATGCACCAAAGGAAACTTGTCTTCCTCGGCATCAAATGTTGCATGTCCGTCCTCTCTGAAAACAATTTTAACATCAGTAAGAAACCCTTTAAATCTCTGGATCTGGGTTTTCTTTTCCTAACAATTAAGCTGTCATTTCATACTGTCCACAGTCTTCCACTTCTTTCATTTTTGGAGCATATCAAGTTGGGATAAATTATAAATTTAACTCACTCAAGATACCACCTGAAATCATTATTTTATTTATCAGTGTCCAGAATGTAAACAAACAGGGCAGATTTGTTCTTCAATAAAATCAGTGTTATGCAATGGAAGGCTGTGATTTCTTAGTATAATAAAACTGCAAGCAGGGTGACCATGTGGTGTCAGTCACAGAACATAATGCAGACACAAAAAGGTGAGAGTCTCAATGGGCGGGTCTAGACCAGGAGAGCACAGATGTTTTGGTGGAGGGACATTCATTATCTACTGAGTGTTTGGTGTCCTGAGTCCACCCGGGGCAGGCTCTCCTTGGAAGCATGAAGTTGTCTATCAAAGTCTTGCTCTGGATGTTTCACCTGCAGCCCAGCTTCCCCTTCCTCACCCCCATTCTAATTCAGGCCCCATTTCTGTGTCCCACTTTGCCCAAGGCAGTCCTGGGAAATGATTCAATTCCTTCAGGAAACCCATCATGTTGTAGAAGAGATGAGGTCTATTACCTTGAATCTGTAGGTGACAGTGGGTGCCAGCACTTGATGTTAATGGAGTTTTGAGGGCACAGCTGGAAAAGGAAGTGTGCTAATTAGCCCTGACTTAATGGATGCTGGACTGGGTGGGGATATATAATCACCATCTCTGGTGCAGTCCTCATTTAAAGCTGAATGCATTTTAAGCACTTAGGGCCCCTCGCACATCCCAAAAAGCCAGGCCAGGTCCTGTAGATTTGAGACAACATTGCTCTTCAGGCCAAAGTTCTGCCCCTCAAAGACTGCAAGCACACTACCACCCAAGGCTTGCCCCTGCTGGTCCTCCTGCTTGTCCTTCCTTGCTTTCAGAGAGGCTTTCCCTGAAGTCTTGATTTAAGACAATACGGTCTTTCATCTTCCTTGCTTATTTCTTCTCCATAGTGTTAATCGTCAAGTTGTCCACCACACTGCCAGCTTAGTGATGTTGATGATGTCTCATCTTTTTACTTTTTTATTATAGAAGCAATATTGGTTTACATTTTTGTTAGTGTTTTGGGAGTATAGAATTTCCCCCCTCAGGTGCAAAAACCTATACTTGTCTGCTTAGCAGAGATGATTGGACTTCCTCCCCAAAATGGAGCTTTTTAAAGGAAAAGAGGAATCAAATGAAAGAATTCTCAGTGGCCATATGGAAGAGATAATTTGGTATATATACATATACACTGCTGCACCTCCCCCTGCAGTGTCCTTCAGGGCTAATGGCTGTTGCCATGGTCCCTGAGGTCCCGTGTGGGCAAGGAACCATTTGCGCAGGGGGAGAACAGCAAACTCCCTAAGATGCAGAGAAGCCGAATGCCTGCCAAGAGATAACGACCACCAGAAGCCTCCACAAAGATGATTAAAAGAAATGCTGACCACCTGGAACCTCATCTCGCTTTCTCAAGGCCCATAAACTTTATTCTGCTACAACTGTCTCTCTAAAATCTTTCCTTTTTCTGGTCATTAGTTGCTAATTAAAAAACATATGTAATTTAATAATTAGGCTAATGCAAATGAAACATTCCTAAACACTGTTATAATAGAATTGTTGGTTTAATAATCTTTCTATTATGTGCTTGACTTTAGTACCTTTGATATTAACTGCATTATAATATAAATTCACCCATGACAATTAATTATGAGTAAAAATGAGTAGGTAGTAGTAGTAGTTAGTACAACAAGAATATAATTATATAGAACAAAAGAAAGAGTTAATAGCCTGTCTACTTAGGAATGCAGCTAGGTCCAGATGTACTTCGGACATAGATCACTGCCCTGTCAATGATAAGCTAAACCTATGAGCAAGCTGATTGCTTTGATGTTCACTGTTCCTATGCTTTTAGAAAACATATATATACTGGTCACAAACTCAAATTAAATTACACTCAGATTTACACTCTCTCTTGAAGTGTGTCTGCTTGTCATTTCTTTAGCTGAATCCCTGACCACCCTGTGAAGTCTCTCAACCCTGAGATGGCCTCATCGTTCACTGCTGTGCTGGTCTGCGGCATACACACAATGGAATACTACTCTGCAATCAAAAATAGATAAATTCACACCATTTATGGCGACTTGAATGGAACTGTAAGCTATTATGCCAAGCAAAATAAGCCATAAGGGCAAATATAAATACTGGATGATGTTACATTTCTGTGGAATATCAAGAAACCAAACAAACTTTGTCAAACACAAACTTTAGAGTCAATCCTTGATGATGTGTCTTCTTACCTAGGACACCAGCACCTTGAGGTCAGCGGACAGCAGAGTCCTTGTACATCTAGTAGGCTGGGCTAACAGTTTAACCAATCAACTCAATGCCTTCCAGAGATGGTCATATTGGACAGGTTATGTTGGACCTGTAGGAATGTTCTGACAGGTCTATGACGCCAACCCCCAATTTAAAAACCAATAGCAAGTCCAGATTTGATTTTACAATGTCGAGTCAGAGTTACCTGTGTGGGGGAAGATGTAAGGACCAAAAGTTATAGGAATCTCTTATTTTGACAAGTGTCCTCAAAGACACGCTCATCCCTCATGTCATTAGCTCATGATCCTTCGTCTATCAACTTATAAACACAATAGGACTGTGGACTTTCTGGACATTTTCTTTGCTTCTCACCAGAGGAACTCTTCAAAGCAAACAAAGTTATTGTCTTGCTGACTTTATTGTCCCAGGCAGCCTTGCCAGGGTGGAAAGGACATTTCCAGCAGAGCAAACTGTAGAATTCTTTCCTTCTTTTTGAGTCTACAGCACCTTTTCCAAAATCTCTTTCTGTACGCATGTGTCATACAATGTAATACAGTTACATTCTATTGTCATCGTCTATGTCACATTCTGGGATACCCGAATTTGCAAAACAATTCATTAAAATTTAGGTAGACAAAGGGTCGTTCTTAGTGCTGTGAGTTCTATGGGTTTTGACAAATGCATGTTGTTAAATGCAGCTATCTTCATAGTATTTTCCCAGTAAGTTACTTGTCTTTTTAACATCATTATGCAGAGCATAAACTTTCAATAATGTGCAAAAGTCTGTTTATTATTTCATAGGTCATGCTTCTAGTGTTTTATCTAAAAAGTTATTAGCAAATCCAAAGTCACATCTATTTGTATTATTATGTCTTATTCGAGAAGTTTTATAGTATTGCATTTTACTTTCACGTTTATGATTGAATTTGTGATTGTTCATTTTTAAATAAGGTTTAGGTCTGTATCTAGGTCCATTTTATTAGTGTTGTTGGCTTTCTGTGCATAGGTCCCCTGCAAATTTTGTTAGATTTATGCTTAGGTATTTATTTTTTCTTTCTTTTTTTTTCAGTTTTTATTTATTTATTTTTAACTATTTATTTATTTGTTTGTTTGTTTGTTTATTTATACAAGCACTGCGTATAGTCAGAAGCATGGGAGGGTGAGAGAATTCACCAGAGACAGAGCAGGGAACAGAACAGGCAGACTGACAAAGTATAATGATGAGGGGAGCAGCGGTCATCAGGAGAAGTCTGTGTGCTATGTGGTAACCTTGTTGTTGGCCGGGGATCGAACCAGCGCTGCAGAGGCTGCGGGCAGTTTCACAGCCCAGCGCTCAACCACTGCGCCACCAGGGGAGGCACTGCTTAGGTATTTCATTTGGGGTAGTATTTTTATAAAATATAATGTTTCTTTAATTTTAAATCCCAGTTGTTTGTGTTGCTTATGGGGAAACTAATAAAATCTTGTATATTGACCACATACCCTTCCTATAGTTGCTAATTATTTTTGAGATTTTTTAAGACTTCTAGTGGTTTTCTACCTGGAATATATAATTGAATTGGTGTAGTGGCAGAGGACAAAATGGCCTTTTTCTCCATCTAAAGAGAATATCTATTTGGTGGCTCATCTTTAAGTATAATGTTAGTTACATGTTTTCTTTTATACATTTTATTAGTTTAAGGAAAAGCCTTTTAAATCCTGGGTTTTTTATTTTATTTTTTTTAATTTTGAATGTGTGTTGAAATATATAGAATGATTTCGTGTCTGTTGCTATGGTCATATGTTCTTTTCTTATCCACTCTTAATGAGAAGTGTTATTTTACTTGATATGTAAGTGTTGAACTGGTCTTGTATTACAGGAATGAACCACACTTAGCCATGATGTATATAATTTTTCAATAATTTCAATACAAGTCACAGGACGTGATTTTTTTAACATCTCTAGATTTTCAGTTTTATTGTCTTTTTATTGTATTTAGTTGTTTTGGTTTCCAAAGTAATTATGGTCTCAAAAATGAATTGGGTTACACATGAGAGGCCATATGGAGGCAGAGTGAAGACACTGGGCTCAGCGCCACCATATACTCACAACACTGTGCAGGATAACATCAATGCCCCTGAAAGAGAAATGGGTGAGCAGGGCACACACCAGGAGCAGGGACCAATGGCAAGAAAATGGGAAAACTTTAACTGACCTGCATCTGCAGTTATACTGGAACAGAATTGAACCCCCTACAGATGTGGACTTGGGGACACAAGCCACATTGGGGCCTTTGGAGACACAGCACTTCCCTCAGTGCTGGGCTCAACCCACTGGGCCATCCGGGAGGCCACATTTTTGAAGACATCATACCAATTCTCTACAGCTCGGAGTGTTTTTCTGATGGTAGAAGGCTCATAAATACTTCATACCTATAGAAGCACACAGAAGCCACACTCATGTAGACTCACATGCACACACTTGCACACAGTGCAAGACATGCACATACACCTAAATAAAATAGTGCATATACCTTATTCCATACTCACAGCTTGCTCTGCTTCACAATCCTGTCTCACTGTCTTATAACCACGTGACCCCTCTGACTTTTCAAAAATTTTCTAAATGCTTTCCAAAATTTTCTAAACTTTCTAAACTTTTCACTGCTTATTACAAGAATGTTAAAGGAAATTTAGGTTTCTGGTGTCCGATGTGTTGGAAATGTGGGCACAGTCATAAAGGGGAAGCAAATGTTGTCGGTTTCATACACCATTTTAATGTGTCCTGGGGTAGACATTTTAACTAAATAATCCATTTCAGACTGTCTCCTCCAGGCGGAGAAAGAGCATCCAGATGCCTCCACGCCCCAGGGCCCTGCAGGTAGAGCGGGTCACCTGGAGGCGCCCCTGCAGTGGGAACAAGTGTGTCCACGGCGGCCGCCTCCTCGCGCCCTCTGGGACCTGCATGGGAAGAGCAGAGCCAGTGAAGCCCAAGCACGGAGGAGGCTCTTACCTTAGTGACACCCCCCAGGGAGTGCTGCACTGACTCAGATGCGTCAAAGTGCAGATGGAAACCAGGAGGCCCTACCAAGGTGCCACTCGCTGGCGGGTGAGCAGTTCTCCAACTTGGATGCTCCATTGTGAAAAGGGGCTCAGTTGAGGGGGACTTCCTACCGTGGATGTCAGTCACTGACAGTGCCAGTAAGCCCAAAGAGCTCCTGCATCGTCTGCGCCATCCGGGTGTCCAGGGGCCACCAGCAGGGCCCTCACGGGATAGAGCCTAAGATGGGGAAGCAAGGCCCTGGGGTCCCAGCCTCTGGCCCTGGGGCCTCTGGAGGCTCAGCCCGCACAGCTCCACTCCCATCCCGGGCCCTGCACCTGCTCAGCTGCCCCAAGCCCTCCTCTGCCCCCTTCCCCCGATCTGCTCTCCTCCAGGTGCTTCACAAGGCACTCCCGGCCTTTCACTTGCTCTGCTCCTGGGACTGCTATTCTTGCGGTCATCTGTGCTCCACGCCTATGGTCTCATGCTGCTCCTGGCCCCTCTGGCTGGGCCCAGCCCCTGACCCCTCTCCAGGGCCTCGGCCTCAGCTGGTGTGCTCATTTCACTATGGCCACTGAGTGGCTGCCCTGGAGCGGGGAAGTGAATTCTAGGGAGGTGCTAGTCATCATCTAATCATCAGCAGGGTGAACTCTGCTCTTGTGTTTTCTTCCAAAGGGTGGACAGAAAAGGCAACATTTTAAAATCCTGTTAAGGATTCGATGAGCTCTGGCCTTATAGCCTCCAAGGGTGGAATGAGAATGGTTTTCATGGCCCAGTGTCTCTGCAGGGGCCACCAGTGGGCTGAACAGGAGGCACCTTCTTGGGGTTATTTGGGTGGTGCTGGAGAGCTGGGGGGCTGGGCTGCATGTCTTCGTAATGCTTTCCTGACCCCCTCCAGCTTGGGGCCTGGCAAAGTGGTGCTGGGCCGCAGAGCTTCCTCCTGCAGGGGGCCTGGCAGCGATGTGGTGTTGGGCCCCCAGGCCTCCCGCAGCACGGGCCCTGACCTGGTGGCCATGCTGGGCTTCCAGGTGTCGGGCAGCAGGGGCCCTGAGCCGGAGATGGACCTCTGCACGCCGGTGTCCTCCTGCGGGATGCCTGGCCTGGAGGTGGTAGTGGGCTTCTGGGCGTCCTGCTTCGGGGACAGTCCCACCCACAAGTTCTCACGTCCCGAGACCTTAGGCTGCTGGTGGTCCTCCGGTATCAGGTGCAGTGGGCCCCTTTGGGACTGAGGAGCTTGGGGGAGATGGCAGGGTCCGGCCCCTCCTCGTCCGCCCACTGCCTGGAGAGCAGCATGAGGTAGATCCCCATCACAGGGTCATACCTGCCCTCTAAAAGCACACTGTCGATGACCTCTTTCAGGAACTCCAAGCAGTCCATGGCTTACATTGCGACCTTGTGCGGGCCCAGGGATTGCTCACGGCAGAGCGAGAGCCCATTCATCAGCCCCACCCAGGGGTGCTGGATGACACTGTCCAGGTTGCTGTGGCTCTAGGGGTCAAGCGTCCTCATCTTCCTCAGCAGGTCCCGGCACTGCTGGGAGAGGTAGTGCGGCTCGTGGTAGACGATGCTCAGCACCCTGGCCCGCAGCTCCCCGAGGCTAGTGCCCTTGAAGGGCAGCTTCCCAGTGACCATGTCATAGAGGACCACCCCCAGGCTCCAGACATCTGCCGCGGGGCCACTGTACTCCTGGCGACGGAGTATCTCGGGGACCACGAACTGCGGGCTGCCACAGGGGGTCTTGAGCAGCGCCACCACTGAGAACTGGGAGCTGAGCCCAAAGTCTGCCAGTTTTATGTTTCGGTGCCGGTCCAAGAGCAGGTTCTCCGGCTTCAGGTCCCGGTGAGCCACACCCCGGGTGTGGCAGTGGCTGAGCACTGCGAGAATCTGCTGGAAGAGGTGGCGCACCTCCATCTCCCCCTGGTCAGCTCCCCCCGAGATTTCTGGCTTGGAAATATCTGCATCTGGGGTTCTCGTTGGCACAGCGGGTTGAGCGCAGCGCTGTGGAGCTGTCCTCACCTCTGCAGGTCCAGTTTGATTCCTGGCCCACCAGGGAGGTGAGCAGACCTCTCCTTTCCCGCCCGCTGCTCCCCTCAGCAGTGTATTTCTGTCAGTCTGCCTGTTCTGCTCCAGCTCTGTCTCTGGTGAATCATCTCACCCTCACACCTCTGGCCTGTACCCCGGTTACTTTATAAATATATCTTAAAAAAAAAAGACTATTTTTAAAAAAATCTGCTTCTTGCTCGAACTCTGGGTGGGGGGGGGCAGAGGTTGGCAAAGGCCAGGTCCAGACGCTGTGGCCCTTTCCCCCGCCGGGAACGGCCTGGCTTCTGGAAGTGGTAGGTTCCCGTGAGCAGTGGGGTCTGCTGCTGCTCAGGCTGCAGGTTCCACCCCACCCCAGGCCAACCCTGATCACTCACGCACAGCATCCGCTGAGGACAGGTCTCCCTGAGCAGCCTGGGGCGCGGCCAGAGCCCCGAGGCTCAGAGCCTGGACTCAGGGGGTCGGGCCCGGTGGCCCCAGCGCCGCTTGTCCCAGGCCCGGAGGGCGGAGGGTGTCATCCTCTCGGGGGACAGGACGCCCAGGGCAGGTTCCCTTGGTCCCGCCCCCTGGGGACCTGACCCAGCAGCGGCCGGGAGAGGCCGAGCTGCTCCTCCTGCGACCACGGCTGCTCCCGGCTGCCACGCAGAGAGGTCGCGGCCTCTCCCGTGTCGGGGGCGGACTCGCGGGCCTGTTTCCGTCTTTCTCCCCAACCTCCACGGCTGCCTCGGGGGAGTCCGCGCTCGGCGGTCAGGGCTGAGCGCCCACACTGGTTCCTCCCTTCCCTCAACCTCCCCCCACACCCAGGGAAGAGCTTGAGCATCAATCAGATCATCCGCTCGCTCGATGGCCTCACGCCTTCCCGTGGCCCTACTGGCTTGACACTTCCCAAAAACCCCTTTGCACAGGCTTCCCTGCCCCGCTGGCCTCAGCCCTGCCCCCACCCGCCTCCCCTCCCTGTCCAGCCCTGCTGGGTGAGCTGCCCTTCTTTTTTGTTTTTAATTTTATGTATTTTTACATCCTTTTTCATTTTTGCCAATGTATGCATTTTCACCTTGGTTATAGTCCACGTACAATTCCCAGCCCCCTTGATGATCCTACTCCCTCCTCCCCTACATGGTAGTGTGTCTCTAGCTTGTAGTTGCTGTTGATTGTGATTTTTACTTCATTATAATTAGTATTTTCCTGGTCCCTTATTTAGGTTTTCTATATTCCTGCTATGAGTGAGACCATCAGGTATTTTTTCCTTTTTTTCTGGCTTATTTTGCCCAAGCATGACCCCTTCCAGCTCCATCCATGTTGCTGCAAATTGCATGTGTTCATCTTTTTTGATTGGTGAGTCATATTCCATTGTGTATATGCACCACATCTTCTTGATCCTGTCATCTATTTTGGGATATTTGGGTGTCCTTCTTTCTGCCACATCCTGTTACCACCTGGGGCATTTGCTCTTGTTCTTGCAGAATCCCCAGATGCGCCTACCAGCTCTCTGACCTTGCTTTCCTCCAACCCACATGTCACTTCTGACCGCCTTGCAGGCAGGTGCTGCACATTTCTTCCTGAACCACATCCTCTCCTCCCTTCACAGTGTCATCTGCACCTAAATCATACTAACATGTTTTCAGAATTTCATGCTAGAATGGAATTCCCTCCTGTGTCTTGAGCTCCTGACACAGTTTTGCTTATGGGAAGAATGCTGTTGACTGACCCAAACCAGTCCTAAAACAAGAACATTCTAAAGAACAGTACACTTTGACTGTCCCCTTGCCTTTTTACATGGGAACATTGTCTCACTCTCCATCAGGAAATAGATTCAAACAGTTTGACTAGGGAAACTTTGTTTGAAGCAATATTTCAAAGTACTTCAAATGACAAATGTCACGTGCAATGTCATAAAGGTTTACATCATCAGCCACACTCAGTTTTTTTTTGCTGTATTTTAACCTGTTGGCTTAATTTTAGAAGTGCCTCACAGACGAAATCAGTGTCAATATCTGTGTCTAAACATACAAGGAATGCACATGGGGAAAGAAGAAGCGAAACTATCACTATTTGCAGACAATATGATAATAGACACCGAGAACCCTAAAAACTCCACAGAAAAACTACTGAAAATAATCAACCAGTTCAGTAAAGTAGCAGGATTCAAAATCAACACGCAAAAATCAGTAGCCTTCCTATGCACAATCAGTCTGCAGAAGAAGAAATCAAGAAAACCATCCCTTATATAATTGAAACAAAAACATCAAATACTTGGGAATGAACCTAATAAAAGAAGGGAAAGACCTATACAGGGCCTCTCTGGTGGTGCAGGCAGTAGTGTTCCATTGTGTATACACATCACATCTTCTTGATCCTTTTATCTGATGGGGCACTTAAGTTGTCCCCATATCTTGGCTACTGTACATAGTGCAGCAATAAACTTGGGAGAGCAAGTTTCCTTTCAAATTAGCGTTTTTGTATTTCGGCGGTAGAAACCTAGGAGTAGGATTGCTGGGTCACGTGGCAGATCCACTTTTAGTCTTTTGAGAAAACTCCATACAGTTTTCCATAGGAGCAACACCAGACTACCAACACCAACAGTGGAAAAGTGTTCTTTTGACTCCATATCCCCACCAACACTTGTTGCTTCTTGCTTTTTGATATGTGTAACTTGTGGATAATTTTTTGGTCAAAATTATACACGTAGTGTTCTCTTATTTTTTAATGTATTTATTTATGCACACAAGAGCAGGGGTACAGGCCCGAGGTATGGGAGGTGAGAGGATTCACCAGAGACAGAGTGGGGAACAGAACAGGCAGATTGACTGAAATACACTGCTGAGGGGAGTGGCAGGTGAGACAGGAGAGGTCTGCCGTGCCATGTGAGCGGCTCCCTGGCCAGGGATCTAACTCTGTGCTGCAAACAGCTTCATAATGCTGAGATTTAATCCTTTGTGCCACGAGGGAAAGCCCCTTTCCTGCAATTGTGAAGATGATTTTATCTCGATTGAGCTTTTGCTTGCTGTAAATTCTTGAGAGTTTCCCAGAGTGCCTTCCAAGTTGGTAGAGATGCCTAGAAAAAAATTAGGCGATTTCCTGTCTATTTTGCTCATTTGGAATATGACTTGGACTATAAAATGCTCTGATTTTCTGTGTCCTTAATCCCCTGCTTATGATTTTGTTTTTCCTTTGTGGGTTCTGTTTCTCTTCTTCATTTTATAAATACCTCAAAGGGCTCCCCCATCAGCCCTAGTCTCGTCTTACTTTGCACAGAAAACTAGATCATCTCATCCACATGACGTTACCTACACACTGATGCCTTTCAACTCAACCTCCTGTCCTGATCTGACCTTTTTACAACTGCCTCCTGGATACCCATGCAAAGATATTTCCGAGCAGGTAAATCTCATTTATCTCCCTCCCAACTCCCAAACTGATGTCTGTGCAGCTTCCTCACTCGTTTTATCTGCAGTCTTGCTCCACTCTAATTAGAATCTCCGTATGGAAGCCCGAAGTCCTTTTCTTATTGTCTTTATTTTTTTTAAACTTTTATTTATTCATTTATACAAGTGCTGGGTACAGTTAGAAGTGTGGGAGGATGAGAGAAATCACCAGAGCCAGAGCGGGGAGCAGAGCAGGCCGACTGATGAACTACACTGCTGAGGGAGCTGCAGGCGGCAGGAGAGGTCTGCACACCATGTGGGACCCTCCCATGCGACCTGGGAGCAGCCGAGAATTGAATCAGCGCTGCAGAGGCTGCAGGCAGCTTCACAACCCAGTGCACAACCCCTGCGCCAAGGGGGAGGCCCCTCTTTTTGTCTTTAGAAGCAGCCCCCACGTATTAGCATGACAATCAAGGGTTTTACAGTCTGACTCTATTCTCTCTTAGCAATCTTACCTCCTCTGTAACTATTTATTCAGTTGTACTAAACTACATATTCCTTCAGCTATTTCCAGAATGTGCTACTCCTTTCTGGAATGTCCATTTTTTCTCTGCAAAGAACCTTATGTCAGGAGTTAGTATAGCTGTTTGTATCAGGAAGCCTTTCCCAATGTTCTCTGCTGGGGGCACATAAAGAATGATTGCCCTGATTTCTCAGCTCACACTGTGGAGCAGGCCCTACCCACCCCATTGTTTCCAATTTCCTGCTGAGCATCAGGGTGTTACGCAGGGGTAGGCATCCTGACTAGGATTTTTACTTCCTGTGTTTTCGATTTCGCCCCTCAGACACAAACCTGGTAAGGCTTCTGTGAATCAAATACCAATAATAATTTATTAGCCACCAAGATGGCTTATGTTCTTTAGTGCCAATGGGAGATGGCCCTCTCCACTAAGAGGACTCAGGAATCCCTTGGGAGCTTTCTGGGCTCAGAAGACCTAATTCAGCCTTGGAAGAGACTTGGTTCAACCTGAAATTGAAGCCCTGGTGAGCAGTGCCTCAGAGGAGTCACCGGGAGCCCTGTGGAAGAGACATCTGCCCCTTGGAAGTGCTTCTGAGTTAAAGCATACACTGTCGGGGTGCTTCAAGCAGGATGTGATTTTCAGTTAACACAGCTGTATTTGATATATACATCTACTGAGTGTAACAAATCACCCCCTAACTTAGAAGCGTAAACAATAACATTGCTTATTGCCATTCTGAGTCAAAAATGGGAGTGTAGGGCCTCCCAGGTGGTGCAGTGGTTGAGCGCTGGGTTGCAAGGCTGCCCACAGCCAGCACCAGTTCGATCCCCGGCTGCTGGACGGGGGTCCCACATGGCACACAGACCTCTCCTGCCACCCGCTGCTCCCCTCAGCAGTGTACTTCGGTCCTTCTGCCTGTTCTGTTCCCCGCTCTGGCTCTGGCGGGTTCTGTCGCCCTCCCGCGCTACTGGCTGTGCCCAGTGCTTGTATAAATGAGTAAATAGATCTTTGAAGAAAAAAGAAAAAAAGGAATAATGTGATTAAAAAAAAAAAGTGAGTGTAGCTTTCCTTGGTCCTCCAAGTCAGTGTGGCTAAGCAGCTCTGGTCACAGCACATTCAAGATTGTGTGTCCATGTGAAGCCATGCAAAGCTGAGGGTATGACACAGTCTGTGGGTCCTCATCTATGTGCTCACAACTGCAAGACACAGGTCAGGCTCAGGGTGCAATGAGGGGGAACTGGGGAAAAGGAATGTTTCTAAGGCCATGGATGGCTGGCTGTCCTACCCCAAAGAGTGCCCGCAGCGTCCAGTAGTCCAAACCAAAAGCTGCTTATGCAGGATGGCCCCGTCCTGTCAATGAGAGTCTGGAGGTGGTGCACACCAACAAGTGATGAACCAGGACCCGACTCATGGTGGCAGCTGGAGTTAGTCACAGTGCAACAGTGACTGCAAGGTCCCTAAAATCAGAGGGACCCTAGAGGCTTTCCTGAATCCTGCTGCCTAAACATAGGTGCCCGGAGACTGAGTGGCAGCAGTGATTTCCCACCCCACTGTCCCAGTATGTGCAGCCTGCTCTGAAAGCAGCAGAGACTACAAACTTTTCACTATTTGCCACTCAAAGTTCAAGCAGCCACATTTTTTTTATAATTTTTTTATAGAGGCATGTTTTATTTATTTATTTGTTTCTTTGTTTGTTTTTTTGTTTATACATGCACTGGGTACAGTCAGAAGCGCTGGAGGGTGAGAGAATTCACCAGAGCCAGAGCAGGGAGCAGAGCAGCCAGAAGGAACGAAGTACACTGCTGAGGGGAGCAGCGGGCAGCAGGAGAGGTCTGCGCGCCATGTGGGACCCACATCTGGTGGCCAGGGAGCAGCCAGGGTTCGAACCGGCACCACAGAGGCTGCGGGCAGCTTCACAACCCAGCGTTCAACCGCTGTTCCACCAGGGAGGCCCAAGCAGCCACATTGTTTAAATAGGAGGTGCTGAGGCAGAAATCTGAAGGCTGGACTGGACAGTGTCAGATGCAACTGCACCAAGAGGTTGTGTCAGGAATTCTGGAGGTAGTGGCGGCAGTGAGCAGTGGTGCTGGAAGATCAGAAGCTGCTGATTAGAGGTGGTTGTGCACATGCCTGCAGTGCCAGTGAGCAGGCGGGGATGTGGAAGATCAGGCATTGGTGTTACACTCTTTAAAGATTCTAAACATAGGCCGACAGGAGACAGCTCTTTTCATAAGTGGTGTCAGAGGACCAGGCAGCAATTTACAGCTCTTCCAGAGATGCTACGCATAGGCCAGGGACACCAGTCAATAGGCAATGTGGGAGCAGAATTAGAGGCAGAAGCACATGTCAAGCAGTGTTTCCAAGGAGAGATCAGATGCAAAGGTCTGCAAAGAATGAAGGTTTTGATGAATGAAGGTCTCAGTAAATGAGTGTCCAAATGGAGTCTCCCAATCAACACGTGAAGCCAGCTACTGTCCCAGCTTATAATTCCTTAAGTGTTATCCCCCTTTCATACTGGATTGGTGCATCTTCAAAACTGACACCATTTCAAGATTTGATTGGCTCCTGTGTAAGATAAAATCTGACTGTTCCTTTTACAATGTCACATGTTCTTTAAAGCAGAACTCCCACCAGCATGTGAAACCCTATCTGACCGGAGGTTGCGTGGTCTTGTGCCAGCAGTGGGCGCTGCAGAAGAGCCAGGCAGGCAGGCTGTGCTGCCTTTAAATGGCACTGGCCAGGTTCAAACCCGACTGGCATGTACCCAAAACCACTCTGGTGCAAGGGGCCCCTTCTGCAGTGGAGCTGGTCATGCCCCTTTGCACCTGGCTGCTGGGTTGGGGGAGCTGGAAGTTAGGGAGGGGTCTTCCTACACATGCTGCAGATGAAACACCTGCTATATAGTTTGCATGCTGATTTCTAGCAAGGCCTTTCCAGGACGAGACACCTAACTACAGGAGGTGTCACTGATAGTGTTTTCAGTTTGAGAATTCAGATGTCTCCGGACTGGGCTACCTGATTGGATCTGATCTGACCATAGGCGTCGTCTATCCAATGTGCCCCCAGATCCTGCATGGCCCTCCACTCGTCGACGCCTTCTTCAGAAGATGGACTGCCTTGCTCCAGGAACTTGCCTGGTGTCGGCCACCTTATATCCCCCAGTGGCAACAACCCCATCAGACAGAGCATACACCAGACTGAGGGCAGGACTGCATCCCCACTCTGCCCTCCAAGGTTCATTGGGCCACCTCGAGCCGTTTACTCACTCCCCATCCCCTGAGATTTCTTATTCATTCTTCCATTTGAAAGGCGACTCTGAGGGCATGAACGTGGGAATGAGACCCAGAATCTCCAAGGGTACTAATTCCATTCATTGGGCACCCCCCGAAAACCAGAAATTAAGCCGGGATTATGACACTCAACAACTTCCCCCCTCAGCTCAGCCCCCCCCACCCCCACACAGCTCTGGCTCCCTCAGCCAAGACTTTGACAGATATATATTTTTTTTAATTTTAGTTTCTAAATTTCCTTTGAACGGTCTTGTACATTTTTGTAAGGTATTTGATTTCTCCTCTTAGTGTAGTGCCCGTAATTCCCCACCACCAGACTCTATTATCCATCACCATCGTAACCTGGTGCTTTTCTCTCCACTGTTTTGAGCCTTTTACCACCACCCCCTTCCACTGTATGTCTGAGATCTAATGTCATCTTGCAAGTTTTGTCTATTTCTTGAGCTTTTGTTTGGTTTCTCTATAGTCCACATGTAAGTGAAACAATCCAACATTTATCTTTTTCTTCTGACTTATTTCACTGAGCATAATCCCATCCAGCTCCATCCATGTTGCCAGAAATGGCATGAGCTGACCTTTTTTGATTGCCGAGTAGTGTTCCATTGTGTATATATCCCACAACATTTTACTATTGTCCATATTATGATGGTGTGAAGCAGAGAGAAAATGTCAATAGAATTTAGTTTCTTTCACAAAATGACAATTTAACTTTACTACAG
>NW_023601851.1:9514549-9549849 GCF_014898055.3 Talpa occidentalis | reverse complement strand
ATTATCCTTGAAAGCATGAAAGATTTGTGATATGCAGTTTTTGGTTTAAAATCTTTCTCTAACCTAACTGATTGTACAAACGTCGGCATAATCCATTTGCAATCTCAATATCCACTGTCCCTACCGAGGCTCAGATAGACCACCACCATCCTAATTACTAAAGTGAATACTTAAAAGGATTCCTCACTCCCCTTGAACCAGTAGACCTGTCCTGGAGAGTGAAGTTACTGCCAGTCTCACCTCAATTCATTTCCCCTAACAGAGCCCAAAGTATTTTCTTCTGAATCCAGAAATCTAAAACATCACTGCCATGTTTAGAATGCTTCCGCCTGTCCATGAAGCTTCACTTGGATTTGAAACTGTCATGGTCAGGCCCTTCCTGGCCCTCCCCGTTCACCCTTTCCTCCCCTCAACTCCCCATGCTCTGTATAGACTGAGTTTCTTTACGTCCTTGAAATTGCCAACAAGTCTTCAAACTTCTGAGTCTTCATGTGCTCTCCCTTCTGCCTGAAACACTCTTCTATATAAACCACCAAACTCCTGGTAAGCATTCAAATCTCCACTGAAGACTTTCCTGAGCCACAACCACCCTGTGTCTGCCCACTGGCAGCCCCTCAGCAATGTCCACCTCTCCTTTGGAAACAGTTGTTACCCATGATTTTATCACCTCCTAGAATAAAGGTTATATCTTCACACTCTAGACAATAAGATACTAAATAATTATTGAAGAACCTAGCCTTTCCTAATTTTCCATCTTGCCAACTTTATTTTCTTTCTGATCTAAGCTCAGTGTCACCGCTTCATGAAGTCCCCACTGACCCTGAGTTGGGTTCAGAACACCTGGATTCCCTCCATCCAAACACCTGTCTCACTGTGATGGAGAAGGTACCAACTCCACATGGCAGCCTCGGTTTCTACACAGAACCCAGCACAGACTGACACCAAAAAGTAACTGTGGGGGGCAGGAATCCTGTGTCTCCTTCAGTGTTTAAACTGAAGCAGACAATTGTAGTTCAGGTGAACTTCTGAAATTATCTTAATAGTTACAATTAAAAATAAATAATAAACAGAAGGTAACCCTGATTGATTGACATGCTGAGGCCTAGCTGCCATCCGCCCGTGCATGGTGGAGCATGAAGAGCCTTGCAGGCAGTCGGGGCCGTTCTCTGAGTTCTGAGTCCTCTCCCACTCGACTCCCTGGCTCAGACAGACTCTTATGCACCTTCTTACTCTGGAGTAGTTAGTTCATTTTGCTTGATCCAGGCACTACTGAGGGCCTTCATAATGACTTCAAGTCACTGCCACTTCATGTCCTGATATCCAGAAACCAAGGCAGGCCCATGTGTGTCATTACAGGAAATATCCATGGACAATAAGCAAGATCAACCCTAGTACGTCACATCAGAATCCTGAATGAACACATTTCTCAGCCTGTGGTCATGATGCACTCTTAGTCCATAAACATTCACTGGATACACTCCGAGTGCCAAAGAAAAGGCAGAATGTTCTATGTCAAAGGACAACTCATTCTCATAATTCCTTTGAGAGGTAGATGTCATTATCCATGTTTTAAGATAAAGACATTGAGACTGAGAAAGTTTAAGTAAATGCCATAGGGCACCCAACCACATGTTTGTAGGACAGGACATTCTGAAGCTATGCCCTGTTCAACAAAACCCTCTCAAATACAGGGCTTGCCATGTGTTTAACCATTGCCTAGACACCACACAGGGTGTCTCCCGCTGGACTGCACTGTTCCTAGTTCTTTACTCATTCATCATGACACACTGAGTCTCACAAAGACTCATCCTGAGTAGAAAGCCTCATTCTGAAGTTCCCAAGAAGAGCCTGATGGAGGATCCTCAGCCGAGGAGCCCTGAGAAGCTGCTGTCTCCTGCCTGGAGCTGCTAGGCTGCTAAAGGGACAGTTTCTCTCTCGGTCAGCAGGGTCTCAGGGTTTCAGTGTTTCCCATCTTTGCCCTCCTGTATTCATGAGCTGTTTAATTAGGTCTTACATCCAGCCACCTTGCACTCCATGGCAGGGATGTGCGTAGGACTGTTGCTGTGCCCACACCACGCTGCCTCTCCCTGACTTACTTCCTTTCTTTCTTCCTCTAGTCACTGTCAGCATAGATTTTTCTCAGCTCACTCAGGTGGTCCCTTTTAGGGTCTTGCTTGGAATCTTGCCACATAAATACCATCCCATATAGTGGGTGCCACATCCAGATTCCGTATTCTCCAAGAACAAATAGAAACCAAAAGTTCTGTTTCGACCACACAATGAGCCTGGTTCCCGGTCTGTGCTTTCAGTTTTGCCCTGGTGCTCTTTATTTGGTGTCCCTATGGTGCCATGATCTGGCAGTCACATATCTTCCCGTGTCCCCACAGAGTGTTCTGCTACATCAGCCTCTGGAAAGCCAGCAAGTGCTGGCTGCCTCCCACAGTGACTGAGGCTCGCCCTCCAGGATTTCTGAGTAACCAACATGTTCACCCTGCAGTGGACTCACCTGTGAGCACTGCTGTCCTAACCTTCGTTCTCCGAGGAGGTGGGCAGGTACTCTCAGCTCTTCTTCCGAAGCCCTCTAAGAGGTTGCAGTTGCCACATCTCTGCTCTTGAAGGGGCAGTGAGTGAGAACTCTGTCTGGGAGTCTCATTAGACAAAAGTGAGAGTAGATCTCAGGAGTGAGGAAGGAAGACCCACAGGCAGGAGGTCAGAGTGAAGAGAGGTTCTGTGGGCAAAGTCTTCTCACTTACAAGTTTGAGAAAAAATTTCCAGGCAAGGCTAGGATGGCCTGGCTTAGGGGAAGCTGTGCTGGGCCCAAGGCACCTCTAGGAGCAAGGCGGGGGACATCACACACACTCTTCTGCATCTGTGCTTTGGGTACTCCAAACATGCTATGACTTTGTTCCCATCAGCATGTAGACTGATATGGGGAAGTGTGTCCTATAAACTTGCCTTGGGAATTCTGGGCCCCTTTGCTGGCTGAGTGGTGTTGTCATGGAGGGTCGCTACTGATGAGTCAGGGACACCAATCGTTAGTTTGAGCCTTGCAGCATTTGGACACACACACAGGCACACATATGTGCATGTGCCACATAATTTACAGCATTGACAAATTCCAGAAATCATCTCATAATGCAGCCTGACTTGCATTGAAGATCTTTAATATTTTATAATACCATCCAAGAAAACTATAAAGTGGCTCTGCAGCATTTATAATGTTTATTTGAATATTTAATAGGGTTTCTTGAAATCTATTTTATCCTGCATTACTCACACTGCTAGTGATTGCTGCTTTATTTGGAGGGCAAGTACTTAGTAATCTTACTACACATAAAATGATTCTTCATAGAGATATAGTTAAGCCAGGACGTCCTGAGGTGTGGGACTTGATATAAAGAGTATGGGTGGGAATTTATATTGATAAAAACATTTGATTCCTGAGACAAGCCACCAATCCTTCTAACTCACGGGTCTGAAAAAAGTGCTTCTTCACAGTGCCCCAAAACACAGCACAAACTCACCACAGATATGGGTCAAAGAGGCCCACTTTTATGAGGTGATCTTCCTGGAGTGTGTTGAGAGCCAGATCAGCCTGGAGCCTGGGAAGAGGCAATAATCAGACAAAATTGGGTGTTGGGGCTGAAAAAGAAGGGAATTGTGCTTTCTCTATTGCTTTCTTTCTCTGTGATTTCATAATAGGAAAGATAAAATCCACAGGTCAATTGCAGGATGGAGCCATAAGGAGAAATCAGGAAACACACTTATGGGCCTGCTTATGTGTGTACAAAAGTGTCTCCAGGGTGGAACCTTAAAACAGTACAAAGGCTGAGGACAGGTCATGGGGGTCCTCACCCCTACACTCATGATTGCAAGACACCACTCAGGCTCATGGTGCAGCAACAAAGGGGTTTATTAACAAAGTGGAGATTGGGAAAAAAAGAGATGTTTTTTTTAAAGATTTATATATTTTATTTATACAAGCACTGGGTACAGTCAGAAGCACAGGAGGGTGAGAGAATTCACCAGAGACAGAGTGGGGAAGAGAACAGGCAGAATGACAAACACAGTGCTGAGGGGAGCAGCAGAGAGACAGAAGACGTCTGTCGTGCCATGTGGGACCTCGCTGGCACCCGGGAATTGAACCAGCGCTGCAGAGGCTGCGGGCAGCCTCATAGCCAGCACTCAACCACTGCGCCACCAGGGAGGCCCGAAAAAAAGAGTTTCTAAGGCCACAAGTGGCCAGCTGTCCTAGCCCACAGTGTCCACAGTGTCCAGCAGTCCCAACCAAAGTCTGCTTGTACAAGATGGCATCCCTTTGATGAGGGCCTGGAGCCGGTTGCACACCTGTAAGTGGTGCACCAGGTTCCAACTCGCCATAACAACTGGAGGTAACCACAGGGGTGCTGCTGAGATGGTGCCACAGCAACAAGCAGCACCTCTCTGGAGGCCGGGCTGGCCAGTGACAGATGCCACACTGGACAGTGCCAGAGAGGATAGGGGAAGGTGGTGCTAGAGAATCGAACAGTGGACTCTCTCAGAGATACAGGTCAGTGTTGCTGGTCAGCACTGGTCAGCAGGCAATGGTGCCAGAGAACAGGCCCAGTATGACAGCCATTTGAGCGATGTTGGCATAATCCAACAGCAGACAGCCCTTTTGGAGACACTGGGCACAGGCCAGTGTTGCCATTCTACAGGTAATGCTAGGGCAGGATGGGGGCAGCAGCAGTAAGGATGCTGTTTGAAGTGGAGAGCAGATGAGAATGTCTGAGGAGGTCTGAGTGTTGATGAAACTTCCCAGTGAAGGTCTGGAACAGTTTTTCCAGAAGTTCCCACTACCCGTTCATCAGGTATCTGTAGGACAGCAACAGCCAGGGTCAGAAGCTTTTGCAATCTGGGGAATTCTGGCCATTTGCCTCACTGACATCCAGTGCTCTTGGCAAGTAAACATTTTATTTGTAAAGAGAGCTCTGAAAACACCTGAGTTTTGGAAGGTAAAGCATACCATTTGGTCATCATAGACCTATGACTCACATTTTGCCTTTTATAGCACAAACTTGTAGACAAATAAATCCTGAAGGACAAGGCAGGAGTGAGTAGAGGTAGCACTGTGGTGCCTGGGAGCTTGCAGGAGACTGCAGTGACTCCTGATGTGCTGGACAGAGGTCAGGAAGGACAGTGATCCCAAAGAGGGAAAGACTGGAAGTTAGGAGAGTTCATGGGACGCTCTGCTGAGGCCCAAGGGTGATGTGAGTGTCCTGGATGAACATAAGTTCCCCTGATAATAACCTTGACGTCCAGCAAGAAACAGCTGGCTCTTTGGACGAATAAGCAACCCAACACCTGCTGGGGACAAAGCAGGCCTCTGCAGACTGCATCTTCGAGGTTCCTAGTCTAGAGGCTTCCCCTCCCCAGTGATTACTTACAGGATCCTCTCCAACTATTACCATCTTTCTCTAAACAGGCATAGTTTGCCAAGGCCATGCCAGGCCAATTTTAGACCTAGGGACCTGTAGGGACCAAGTGAGACTAGGCTGCCCTCGAGGACCCACCCACCCCGTGGGCACACGCTGAATGGTGAGCAGATGATACACGTCCATGAAGTTTTAGATCTCTGGCACTCTTTGTGACAATGCCATCAGGTATTGTATATACAATTGTCTGATGTTCATTTTGGCCTGGAAGATTAAGCAACTGCCAACCAAACCCCGCTGTTGAGCATGCTGCTGAGAGAATACAGAGGATGCAGGGCTGGCCTTGTCTGGCTTCATACTGGACTTTGCTTCAGTATTTTAAGAAAAGAAAAGTGATTCTAAGTGTGTCCTAGCAGTGATGGGGAGATGGACAGCTGTTCTGCAAACAAACGAATGAATGTTGCACACACAACGTGTGCATGCTACACTTATTAAATAAATGCAATTCACTGACATGTACTTTTAATCCTAATATACAGTACGATCCTTTAGAACTCAACTATGTCCTAACTGATCTTTAAAACCCAAATAAATATGCTGGCAAAGTTGATGCCGGTGTATATAGTAACAAGCGTCTGGTCATGATGAGTATATAGGTAATGAAATGCATATACAGCTGGGCTGTGCATCTTTCAGTTCTGAAATAAAACTGATGCTCCCCTTTAGCATCTCAAAGTGAAGCACATGAGCCTCCCATAACTGTCCTTTTCACCCCCTGGCACCCAAACCCTCCCACTGGTTAAGTCCAGGACTTCCCCTGCTCTTAGGTGTTTCAAAGACTCCAGGGCCAGGCACCATCCTGTCCGCCTGGGTCAGAGAATCTCAATGCCCAACAGCAGGTGCTCTGAAGACCTGGAAAAATTACTCACCACTCACTGTCCTGCCAAGACACAGACAGAGCTCAGAGACCCTCTGGGGCCCTCAGCGCCACTGCCGCTGCTACTGCTGTCATGATGCTCCCCAATCTGGAGGCTCTCTTGCTGGCATCCTCCAACCACCAGGATGCCCTCTTCCTGGCATCCTCCTACACCAGGTGCAGGCTGCCTGGGGCTCTTCGTCTGAGGATGTCTTTGGCACGACTTACAGCCATACCAGTGCCCTGGCCTCCCCGAGGCCTGTAGAAGCCTGCCTTGTCCCAGCAGGCCCAGGCCCAGACTCAGACCCCAGGCTCAGACTCAGACCTAGATGTACTTTTGACCCTCTGCCCTTGGGCCAGTTCTTCGGCTACCGTGTTTCCTATCTTTCTAACCTCACCAGGATTCTTTTTTTTTTTTTTAATTTCAGGGCCCTCGATCCCCTCAGTGCATGAAACTTGCACAAGGTAGCAATCCCAGGCTGTCGGGGCCTACACAGAACAGCAGTCACTCTGAATCTCGAATGAAGTGTAGGGGCCTGTTTCTCTTCCCTTTCCTAGAGACCCTGGGCTCTACACGCTATGCCCACTGTTGCCAGACAAACTGCCAGCTTGGCAAGGACATCACTTCATGACAGAGAATAAATCGGGTCCCTGACTTAGCAGGTTTCCACACTTTATTTAAAATTAGGATCGGTCTATTTATTTACATTTCATTTTGTTTTGTTTTACTGATTATTTTTTTGGCTATTTATTTTCTCAACAATGTTTTCATGGCTTTTCAAAAGACAACTGGAATAAAACGAGGTATCTTTTTCAATTCTACAGCCCAGGAAAGTGAACAGAGAGGTTCAATTTCACCCTTGCTCCTGCGGGGGCAGACACTGTGCTGACCTGGAACAGAGACCCTACCCCCTGGGGCCCGTCTGGGTGGAGTAAGGCCCTCCAGCCACTGCCGTACTTATCTGGAACATCTTGCCATTTAGTGTATGCAGATGTGTCCAGCTTTACTCACTGGGCCTGGAGGTGACAGCAGGATCCATGGCATTTACTGGATGACCCTGGCCATCCCATCAGCTCCCACTGGATGCACTGACCACACTGCAGGTAGAAGTGCTCATGAGCTGAAGCCGACTGGACAAACATGAACTGCAGTTTACAGTTGTTATTACTGGTCATACCTGGGAGAGGTCAGCACAGTCTCATCAAGTGCTGGCCCTTGAGATAGCAGACAGATTTAAGACATAGAAACATGCTTGCGTTTGGGAGGTGTAGAGCCCAGGCGTCCCAGTACCATTCCCTGTTCCTGGGTACATTATGCAAATGTTCCATCTTAATTCCTAATGGAAAAGTCAGATTATTAACCATCCTCACCTCACCACCACAGTAACACCATGCTCTATTATCTGCACATTCTGTTACTCATTGCCTCTCATCTGGGATGGGACTATTACCTACCTCTGTTCGTCAGGTGAAGGAACTGAGAGGTGAAACACTTGCTCAAGTTAAAAGGGAGAATGCAGGCCTGCCTGGTGGGTTAAAGACATTGCTATCAATTATTCACAGAGCCCCTTTTGGGCAGTTACTTCTCAAAGTGAGTTTGCATGGATCAATCACTTGTGGGACTTAATAAAAATGCCCCTTACTGAGCCCACCCAAGGCTACTGTCTGAAATGGGGCACAGGTGAGCGCATCTCCGAAAATCACCCCAGGTTGATGTTTTGATTTTTGATCAGGACATAACCATGGAGTGCGTGCATGGTTTTTATCAGACACATGTATCATCACAAGAATGAGGAGCAGCAACCAAGCTATGTTTGCGGGACGGAAGAGGAGTACAGCATTAAACTTAGTGGATATTATTTACTATTCTGCATTTTACTCAACTGAAATAGCTCTAACACTGGGTAGGAGATCAACTTAGTAAGTAAAGAAATGGCATCTGTATCTTAAATTCCACTCTCCATTCTCACTGGTCTGGCCAGATTTATTGTGGGACAGGTCTGATATTTAAAACCTGCAGAATGTGTCAAGGCAGAGGTACCAGCCCACTCTAGACAGCTGACCTCTGTACCAGAGCAGATCTGTCAGCCCTGCCTTCTTCTACAGAAAACAGTGTCACCCAAGACGGAGCCAGAATGTATTGCTGTAACCATTTTATTGGGTAAGACAAGATGTGATCAGAATCTAATGTATTTTTGCTAATTTGTTTTCTGTAAAAAAGTCTCATTAAGATTATAAAACTTCCAACTTTCAAAAAAAAAAAAACATGCTATCAAGCTATCACCAGTCACTACAGCACAAGTTCATCCCCAGCCCACCAGGGAAACCCACATGTGCAGCAGACCTCTCCTGTCTCGCCTGCTGCTCTTTAGCACTGTATTTCAATAGATCTGCCTGTTGTGTTCCCCACTCCCTCTGGTGAATCCTTTCACCCCCCCACTCTGGTCTTACCCCAGTTCTTGAATGCATAAATAAATAAATCTTAAAAAACAATAAAAGGGAGAATGCACACAGAAGGGGCTGGGTGTGTATGGTACCCAGGAAGAGCCAAACTCATTTGCCACTTCTGCTGGAGTCATGGTCAGAAGAGGAGCTGTCACCTATGGGAGGTGGGAGGGATTCAGGCAGGAGGCTCACAATCATATAGTGACCCAACAAGAGTCACTGTCCCCAGCCTCCTGCCTTATGACTTGTACTGTTTTCTTTCTTAGGTGTGACACATATAAAAACACCCCACACATGCACCACACCATACAGGCCACACATATATGTACACCATGTACATGCAAACACACCACATAAAACCCCAATACCTACACACTACATATTACACAGAGTACACTCACACCACACATACATGCACACACATACACATACACACACACACACAGACCCTTCAAGCATCACCTGACCACGTTGGACTCATGTGCTTCTCCTCTACACGTCTTAAAGTCCTGTCTTCTTCCCTCCTGCAGACCTTACCTCCCGGCAATAGATTGTAAGACCCTGAGAATAGTTACCATTCTCTGTGCATCTCGTAGACCCATAAATAACACAAGTCTTCCCAGAGGAGATAGCTGCAGTGATTTTTAACTTAATTAGCACATTCTTGGGTGAACAATAAAGAGGATATAGGCTGAATTCTGTGTATTTATTCATGGTTAACCAGCACACTGAGCTGTTGATCAGCCTCTGTTGTTTGCAAAATGGTAGTAGTTTCTCTAGAAGATATGACCAGAAAAACAATGATAGAACATATTTGCAGGTTACTTAGCAAATACAACTTTAGGAGAATTGCTTTTGACAATATGAGGGGATGTAAGAAATATGTTGCTATGGAAACTGAAGGAAAGTAAAAATAATTTAGGCCAATCACACAAAGATAGACTCTTCTTTCAGAGGAAGGATAAAAGTCATCCCAATAAAATAACTTTCCCACTTAAGGAAATGTTTTCTTCTTTTCCTTATCTTCCCTGCTGTGCTGACTCAGGCACTGGAGCACAACAGGACAAGTGTCGTGAACCACCATGGAGCACAGACACAGATAAGACAGGATGCTTCAGCCCCTCGTTTGGCCACACAGTAGAAAACTACTGATCTGTTTTCCATCTCTATAATTTTGTTATTTCAAGAGTATTATATCCATTAAATAATATAGTTTGTAAAATGCAGAGAATAGATTTTTCAACTTAGCACAATTCCCTTGAAATTCAAATAATTTGTGGCAATAGCTTCTTGTTTTTATGACTGAGCTGAATTCTATGATATGGATGTATCACAGTTCTTTAATCATTTATCTTTGAAGATCAATTGGGTATTTTCTAGTTTGGGCTTTTATGAACAAAGATGTCAAGTTTCATTTTGTTTAATTTCCTTTGAGACTTTCTCTTTTACCCCAGGTTTACTTAGAGGTATATTGCTTAAGTTCCATGTTATAAGACATCATGCTATCTTTCTTTGATAGATTTCTAGCAGTTTCTTTTTTTAGAAGATTTATTGATTGATTTATTGATTTATTGACTGATTTATACATACATACATACAAGCACTGAGTACAGTCAGAAGCACAGTAAGGTGAGATAATTCACCAGAGCCAGAGCGGGGAACAGAACAGGCAGAAGGACTGAAGAACACTGCTGAGGGGAGCAGCGGGCGGCAGGAGAGGTCTGCGCACCATGCGGGACCCTCCTCCGGTGGCTGGGGAGCTGCCGGATCCAGCTGGCACTGCAGAGGCTGTGGGCAGCTTCACAAACCAGAGCTCAACCACTGTGCCACTGGGGAGGCCCCCTATTTTTTCTTTTCTTTTTTTTTAATTTTTATTTTTTTTAAAGAGGCACATATTTTATTTATTTGTTTGTTTATTTATTTGTTTGTTTGTTTATACATGCACTGGGTACAGTCAGAAGCGCGGGAGAGTGAGAGAATTCACCAGAGCCAGAGCGGGGAGCAGAACAGGCAGAAGGACTGAAGAACACTGCTGAGGGGAGCAGCGGGCGGCAGGAGAGGTCTGCGCGCCATGCGGGACCCCCTTTTGGTGGCCAGGGAGCAGCCGGGATCGAACTGGCGCCTCAGAGGCTGCGGGGAGCTTCGTTACCCAGCGCTCAACCACTGCGCCACCGGAGAGGCCCTTTTTTTCCTTTTTTTTCCCTTTTGTCCCTTTTTCTTTTGCAGGTCAATGCAGCCAGAGAACAAGCCTTCCAACTACTGCACAATGTACTAAATTTCAGTTTTCACAAGAGTTTACATCTGGCTTAATGAATACTAAGAGATATCAGCTGTGTACATTTGTATGTTTCTGCTTTTCCATTGATAGTTGTTGATTAAAAGACATAATTTGAAATTAAAGAATTTAGTCTGGAAACTGTGTGCCTGTAGAGTTATAGGATTTGGAAGAATACTTTTTATTTTACCTGGATTTATAAATTTCACAAGTAGGGTTTTACATCAGTGAAAGTTTGGTGGAAGGAAAATGGTTACTTTTGGAATGAGAGAATATAGGACATGGGAAAGGTCATTTTGTCACCACTGTGCTGCTGAGTCTATCCAGAGCTTGGCATTTCAAATTGTCACTACTGGGTAATTAAATGCCATCCCCCTTAGTATTTAGGGCAAAGTTCCCCAGAAATCTAATTCAGGAAATAATGGTTGTCTTTTATTTCATTGATCAGAGGAAATTTTATGGAACATCCATGGAGCTGCTAAGCCACCCCACAAAATTTCACACTTGCCTGCTGGGCATTTATCTGATGAATTCGAACTTAATGGGAAGTATTTTCACTTGAGGGACATATATAACCTTAATATGTAAATAGACATTAATATTGGGTTCTAAAATTTTTGTGAGACTTCTTAGGTATATACTATATTCTGATATAATATTGCTTGTCAATTATGATTATTGTAGTTTTGGAATTCTGTAGGTTATAATATTCAAAAAGTTTCCTTGTCAATGATATTATCAGATTTTTAAAAAAAGATTTATTTATTTATGCATACAAGAACTGGGGTATAGGCCAGAGGTGTGGTTGGTGAGAGGATTCACCAGAGACAGAGTGGGGAACAAAACAGGCAGATTGAACAAAACACACTGCTGAGGGGAGCAGCGGACCAGACAGGTGAGGTCTGCTGTGCCATGTGGGTTGCTCCCTGGCCAGGGATAAATCTCATGCTGCAGAGGCTGCTGATAACTTCATCGGTTGTGTCTTAACCCCTTGTGCCACCAGGGAGGGAGACCCTAGTATCAGATTTTTGATCTTGGTTATCTCAGAGTTCTGGTACTTGTAGAAATTGTTTCTGGAGAAATGAACAAGAGAGACATCTTGACAATTTTTAAGACCCATGGTAATAGATGGAATTTGAGATGGAGGGATTTCTACATATGCATGAGTGGATTAACAATCTTGGTATGTTTTGCTTGGAATGAAACTAGTTTCGTTTTGTTTTGACTCATGGAAGAATTTTTTTTTTCTTTGAGCTGACCAGTATCTGTAGTAAAGTTAAATTGTCATTTTGTGAAAAGAACTAAATTCTATCGACATTTTCTCTCTGCTTCACACCATCATAATATGGACAATAGTAAAATGTTGTGGGATATATACACAATGGAACACTACTCGGCAATCAAAAAAGGTCAGCTCATGCCATTTCTGGCAACATGGATGGAGCTGGATGGGATTATGCTCAGTGAAATAAGTCAGAAGAAAAAAGATAAATGTTGGATTGTTTCACTTACATGTGGACTATAGAGAAACCAAACAAAAGCTCAAGAAATAGACAAAACTTGCAAGATGACATTAGATCTGAGACATACAGTGGAAGGGGGTGGTGGTAAAAGGCTCAAAACAGTGGAGAGAAAAGCACCAGGTTACGATGGTGATGGATAATAGAGTCTCTGGTGGTGGGGGAATTACGGGCACTACACCTAAGAGGAGAAATCAAATACCTTACAAAAATGTACAAGACCGTTCAAAGGAAATTTAGAAACTAAAATTAAAAAAATATATCTGTCCCAAAGTCCTGGCTGAGGGAGCCAGAGCTGTGTGGGGGTGGGGGGGGCTGAGCTGAGGGGGGGAAGTTGTTGAGTGTCATAATCCCCGGCTTAATTTCTGGTTTTCGGGGGGGGTGCCCAATGAATGGAATTAGTACCCTTGGAGATTCTGGGTCTCATTCCCACGTTCATGCCCTCAGAGTCGCCTTTCAAATGGAAGAATGAATAAGAAGTCTCAGGGGATGGGGGAGTGAGTAAACGGCTCGAGGTGGCCCAATGAACCTTGGAGGGCAGGGTGGGGATGCAGTCCTGCCCTCAGTCTGGTGTATGCTCTGTCTGATGGGGTTGTTGCCACTGGGGGATATAAGGTGGCCGACACCAGGCAAGTTCCAGGAGCAAGGCAGTCCATCTTCTGAAGAAGGCGTCGACGAGTGGAGGGCCATGCAGGATCTGGGGGCACATTGGATAGACGACGCCTATGGTCAGATCAGATCCAATCAGGTAGCCCAGTCCGGAGACATCTGAATTCTCAAACTGAAAACACTATCAGTGACACCTCCTGTAGTTAGGTGTCTCGTCCTGGAAAGGCCTTGCTGGAAATCAGCATGCAAACTATATAGCAGGTGTTTCATCTGCAGCATGTGTAGGAAGACCCCTCCCTAACTTCCAGCTCCCCCAACCCAGCAGCCAGGTGCAATGGGGCATGACCAGCTCCACTGCAGAAGGGGCCCCTTGCACCAGAGTGGTTTTGGGTACATGCCAGTCGGGTTTGAACCTGGCCAGTGCCATTTAAAGGCAGCACAGCCTGCCTGCCTGGCTCTTCTGCAGCGCCCACTGCTGGCACAAGACCACGCAACCTCCGGTCAGATAGGGTTTCACATGCTGGTGGGAGTTCTGCTTTAAAGAACATGTGACATTGTAAAAGGAACAGTCAGATTTTATCTTACACAGGAGCCAATCAAATCTTGAAATGGTTTTGAAGATGCACCAATCCAGTATGAAAGGGGGATAACACTTAAGGAATTATAAGCTGGGACAGTAGCTGGCTTCACGTGTTGATTGGGAGACTCCATTTGGACACTCATTTACTGAGACCTTCATTCATCAAAACCTTCATTCTTTGCAGACCTTTGCATCTGATCTCTCCTTGGAAACACTGCTTGACATGTGCTTCTGCCTCTAATTCTGCTCCCACATTGCCTGTTGACTGTTGTCCCTGGCCTATGCATAGCATCTCTGGAAGAGCTGTAAATTGCTGCCTGGTCCTCTGACACCACTTGTGAAAAGAGCTGTCTCCTGTCGGCCTATGTTTGGCATCTTTAAAGAGTGTAACACCAATGCCTGATCTTCCACATCCCCGCCTGCTCACTGGCACTGCAGGCATGTGCACCACCACCTCTAATCAGCAGCTTCTGATCTTCCAGCACCACTGCTCACTGCTGCCCCTGCCTCCAGAATGCCTGACACAACCTCTTGGTGCAGTTGCATCTGACACTGTCCAGTCCAGCCTTCAGATTTCTGCCTCAGCACCTCCTATTAAAACAATGTGGCTGCTCGGGCCTCCCCGGTGGCACAGCGGTTGAACGCTGGGTTGTGAAGCTGCCCGCAGCCTCTGTGGTGCGGGTTCGAACCCTGGCTGCTCCCTGGCCACCAGATGTGGGTCCCACATGGCGCGCAGACCTCTCCTGCTGCCCGCTGCTCCCCTCAGCAGTGTACTTCGTTCCTTCTGGCTGCTCTGCTCCCTGCTCTGGCTCTGGTGAATTCTCTCACCCTCCAGCGCTTCTGACTGTACCCAGTGCATGTATAAACCAAAAAACAAACAAACAAAGAAAGAAACAAATAAATAAATAAAACATGCCTCTATAAAAAAAAATATAAAAAAAATGTGGCTGCTTGCACTTTGAGTGGCAAATAGTGAAAAGCTTGTGGTCTCTGCTGCTTTCAGAGCAGACTGCACATACTGGGACAGTGGGGTGGGAAATCACTGCTGCCACTCAGTCTCCGGGCACCTATGTTTAGGCAGCAGGATTCAGGAAAGCCTCTAGGGCCCCTCTGATTTTAGGGACCTTGCAGTCACTGTTGCACTGTGACTAACTCCAGCTGCCACCATGAGTCGGGTCCTGGTTCATCACTTGTTGGTGTGCACCACCTCCAGACTCTCATTGACAGGACGGGGCCATCCTGCATAAGCAGCTTTTGGTTTGGACTACTGGACGCTGCGGGCACTCTTTGGGGTAGGACAGCCAGCCATCCGTGGCCTTAGAAACATTCCTTTTCCCCAGTTCCCCCTCATTGCACCCTGAGCCTGACCTGTGTCTTGCAGTTGTGAGCACATAGATGAGGACCCACAGACTGTGTCATACCCTCAGCTTTGCATGGCTTCACATGGACACACAATCTTGAATGTGCTGTGACCAGAGCTGCTTAGCCACACTGACTTGGAGGACCAAGGAAAGCTACACTCACATTTTTTTTAATCACATTATTCCTTTTTTTCCTTTTTTCTTCAAAGATCTATTTACTCATTTATACAAGCACTGGGCACAGCCAGTAGCGCGGGAGGGCGACAGAACCCGCCAGAGCCAGAGCGGGGAACAGAACAGGCAGAAGGACCGAAGTACACTGCTGAGGGGAGCAGCGGGTGGCAGGAGAGGTCTGTGTGCCATGTGGGACCCCCGTCCAGCAGCTGGGGATCGAACTGGTGCTGGCTGTGGGCAGCCTCGCAACCCAGCGCTCAACCACTGCACCACCTGGGAGGCCCTACACTCCCATTTTTGACTCAGAATGGCAATAAGCAATGTTATTGTTTACACTTCTAAGTTAGGGGGTGATTTGTTACACTCAGTAGATGTATATATCAAATACAGCTGTGTTAACTGAAAATCACATCCTGCTTGAAGCACCCCGACAGTGTATGCTTTAACTCAGAAGCACTTCCAAGGGGCAGATGTCTCTTCCACAGGGCTCCCGGTGACTCCTCTGAGGCACTGCTCACCAGGGCTTCAATTTCAGGTTGAACCAAGTCTCTTCCAAGGCTGAATTAGGTCTTCTGAGCCCAGAAAGCTCCCAAGGGATTCCTGAGTCCTCTTAGTGGAGAGGGCCATCTCCCATTGGCACTAAAGAACATAAGCCATCTTGGTGGCTAATAAATTATTATTGGTATTTGATTCACAGAAGCCTTACCAGGTTTGTGTCTGAGGGGCAAAATCAAAAACACAGGAAGTAAAAATCCTAGTCAGGATGCCTACCCCTGCATAACACCCTGATGCTCAGCAGGAAATTGGAAACAATGGGGTGGGTAGGGCCTGCTCCACAGTGTGAGCTGAGAAATCAGGGCAATCATTCTTTATGTGCCCCCAGCAGAGAACATTGGGAAAGGCTTCCTGATACAAACAGCTATACTAACTTCTGACATAAGGTTCTTTGCAGAGAAAAAATGGACATTCCAGAAAGGAGTAGCACATTCTGGAAATAGCTGAAGGAATATGTAGTTTAGTACAACTGAATAAATAGTTACAGAGAAGGTAAGATTGCTAAGAGAGAATAGAGTCAGACTGTAAAACCCTTGATTGTCATGCTAATACGTGGGGGCTGCTTCTAAAGACAAAAAGAGGGGCCTCCCCGGTGGCGCAGGGGTTGTGCACTGGGTTGTGAAGCTGCCTGCAGCCTCTGCAGCGCTGATTCAATTCTCGGCTGCTCCCAGGTCGCATGGGAGGGTCCCACATGGTGCGCAGACCTCTCCTGCCGCCTGCAGCTCCCCTCAGCAGTGTAGTTCATCAGTCGGCCTGCTCTGCTCCCCGCTCTGGCTCTGGTGATTTCTCTCACCCTCCCACGCTTCTAACTGTACCCAGCACTTGTATAAATGAATAAATAAATGTTTAAAAAAAATAAAGACAATAAGAAAAGGACTTCGGGCTTCCATACGGAGATTCTAATTAGAGTGGAGCAAGACTGCAGATAAAACGAGTGAGGAAGCTGCACAGACATCAGTTTGGGAGTTGGGAGGGAGATAAATGAGTTTTACCTGCTCGGAAATTTCTTCGCATGGGTATCCAGGAGGCAGTTGTAAAAAGGTCAGATCAGGACAGGAGGTTGAGTTGAAGGGCATCAGTGTGTAGGTAACGTCATGTGGATGAGATGATCTAGTTTTCTGTGCAAAGTAAGACGAGACTAGGGCTGATGGGGGAGCCCTTTGAGGTATTTATAAAATGAAGAAGAGAAACAGAACCCACAAAGGAAAAACAAAATCATAAGCAGGGGATTAAGGACACAGAAAATCAGAGCATTTTATAGTCCAAGTCATATTCCAAAGGAGCAAAATAGACAGGAAATCGCCTAATTTTTTTCTAGGCATCTCTACCAACTTGGAAGGCACTCTGGGAAACTCTCAAGAATTTACAGCAAGCAAAAGCTCAATCGAGATAAAATCATCTTCACAATTGCAGGAAAGGGGCTTTCCCTCGTGGCACAAAGGATTAAATCTCAGCATTATGAAGCTGTTTGCCGCACCGAGTTAGATCCCTGGCCAGGGAGCCGCTCACATGGCACGGCAGACCTCTCCTGTCTCACCTGCCACTCCCCGAGGCAGTGTATTTCAGTCAATCTGCCTGTTCTGTTTCCCACGCTGTCTCTGGTGAATCCTCTCACCTCCCATACCTCGGGCCTGTACTCCTGCTCTTGTGTGCATAAATAAACAAATTAAAAAATAAGAGAACACTATGTGTATAATTTTGACAAAAAAATACCCACAAGTTACACATATCAAAAAGCAAGAAGCAACAAGTGTTGGTGGGGATATGGAGTCAAAAGAACACTTTTCCACTGTCGGTGCTGGTAGTCTGGTGTCGCTCCTATGGAAAAATATATGGACTTTTCTCAAAAGACTAAAAGTGGATCTGCCACGTGACCCAGCAATCCTACTCCTAGGTTTCTACCGCCAAAATACAAAAACACTAATTTGAAAGGAAACTTGCTCTTCCAAGTTTATTGCTGCACTATTTACAATAGCCAAGATAAGGGGACAACTTAAGTGCCCGATCAGATAAAAGGATCAAGAAGATGTGATGTGTATACACAATGGAATACTACTGCCTGCACCACCAGAGAGGCCCTGTATAGGTCTTTCACTTCTTTTATTAGGTTCCTTCCCAAGTATTTGATGTTTTTTGTTTCAAGTATATAAGGGATGGTTTTCTTGATTTCTTCTTCTGCAGACTGTGCGTAGGAAGGCTACTGATTTCTGTGTGTTGATTTTGAATCCTGCTACTTTGCTGAACTGGTTGATTATTTTGAGTAGTTTTTCTGTGGAGTTTTTAGGGTTCTCGGTGTATATTATCGTATTGTCTGCAAATAGTGATAGTTTCGCTTCTTCTTTCCCCATCTGCATACCTTGTATGTTTAGACATAGGTATTGACATTGATTTGGACTGTGAGGCACTTCTAAAATTAAGCCTACAGATTAAAATACAGCAAAAAAAAACTCAATGTAAACCTTTATGTATGTATGTACATATGTATGATGATGTAAACCTTTATGACATCACATGTGACATTTGTCATTTGAAGTACTTTGAAATATTGCTTCAAACAAAGTTTCCCTAGTCAAACTGTTTGCATCTATTTCCTGATGGAGAGTGAGAAAATGTTCCCATGTAAAAAGGCAAGGGGAAAGTCAAAATGTACAGTTCTTTAGAATGTTCTTGTTTTAGGACTGGTTTGGGTCAGTCAACAGCATTCTTCCCATAAGCAAAACTGTGTCAGGAGCTCAAGACACAGGAGGAAATTCCATTCTAGCATGAAATTCTGAAAACATGTTAGTATGATTTAGGTGCAGATGACACTGTGAAGGGAGGAGAGGATGTGGTTCAGGAAGAAATGTGCAGCACCTGCCTGCAAGGCGTCAGAAGTGACATGTGGGTTGGAGGAAAGCAAGGTCAGAGAGCTGGGAGGCACATCTGGGGATTCTGCAAAAACAAGAGCAAATGCCCCAGGTGGTAACAGGATGTGGCAGAAAGAAGGACACCCAAATATCCCAAAATAGATGACAGGATCAAGAAGATGTGGTGCATATACACAATGGAATATGACTCAGCAATCAAAAAAGATGAACACATGCAATTTGCAGCAACATGGATGGAGCTGGAAGGGGTCATGCTTGGGCAAATTAAGCCAGAAAGAAAAAGAAAAATACCAGACGGTCCTACTCATAGCAGGGATTTAGAAAACCTTAATAAGGGACCAGGAAAATACTAATTATAATAAAGTAAAAATCTCAATCAACAGCAACTACAAGCCAGAGACACACTACTGTGCGGGGGAGGAGGGAGTAGGATCATCAAGGGGGCTGGGAATTGTACGGGGACTATAACCAAGGTGAAAATGCATACATTGGCAAAAATGAAAAAGGATGTAAAAATACATAAAATTAAAAACAAAAAAGAAGGGCAGTTCACCCAGCAGGGCTGGACAGGGTGAGGAGGCAGGTGGGGGCAGGGCTGAGGCCAGCGGGGCAGGGAAGCCTGTGCAAAGGGGTTTTGGGGAAGTGTCACGCCCAGTAGGGCCACGGGAAGGCGTGAGGCCAGCGAGTGGATGATCTGATTGACGCTCAAGCTCTTCCATGGGTGTAAGGGAGGTTGAGGGAAGGGGAGGAACCAGTGCGGGCGCGGCAGCCCTGACCTGTGACACGCAGCTTCCCAGGCTGGTGGGGGCATCATGGGTTCTCAGAGGCGAGAGGGATGCGGAGCCTCCGTGGGGTTTGCAGCCCCTGAGGCTGAGGCGGGTGTGGACACAGGCAGCCGCCGAGCGCGGACTCCCCCGAGGCGGCCGTGGAGGTTGGGGAGAAAGACAGGAACGGGCCCGCGAGTCCGCCCCAGACACCGGAGAGGCCGCGACCTCTCTGCGTGGCAGCTGGGAGCAGCCGCGGTCGCAGGAGGAGCAGCTCGGCCTCTCCCGGCCGCTGTTGGGTCAGGTCCCCAGTGGGCGGGACCAAGGGAACCTGCCCTGGGCGTCCTGTCCCCCGAGAGGATGACACCCTCCGCCCTCCGGGCCTGGGACAAGCGGCGCTGGGGCCACCGGCCCGACTCCCTGAGTCCAGGCTCTGAGCCTCGGGGCTCTGGCCGCGCCCCAGGCTGCTCAGGGGAGACCTGGTCCTCAGCAGATGCTGTGCGTGAGTGATCAGGGTTGGCCTGGGGTGGGGTGGAATCTGCAGCCTGAGCAGCAGCGGACCCCACTGCTCATGGGAACCTACCATTTCCAGAAGCCAGGCCATTCCCGGCGGGGGAAAGGGTCACAGCGTCTGGACCTGGCCTTTGCCAACCTCTGCCCCCCCCACCCAGAATTTGAGCAAGAAGCAGATTTTTTTAAAAATAGTCTTTTTTTTTAAGATATATTTATAAAGTAACCGGGGTACAGGCCAGAGGTGTGAGGGTGAGAGGATTCACCAGAGACAGAGCGGGAGCAGAACAGGCAGACTGAAGAAATACACTGCTGAGGGGAGCAGCGGGCGGGAAGGGAGAGGTCTGCTCACCTCCCTGGTGGGCCGGGAATCGAACCGGAGCTGCAAAGGTGAGGACAGCTCCACAGCGCTGCGCTCAACCCGCTGTGCCAATGAGAACCCCAGATGCAGATATTTCCAAGCCAGAAATCTCGGGGGGAGCTGACCAGGGGGAGATGGAGGTGTGCCACCTCTTCCAGCAGATCCTCGCAGCGCTCAGCCACTGCCACACCCGGGGTGTGGCTCACCGGGACCTGAAGCTGGAGAACCTGGTCCTGGACCGGCACCGAAACATAAAACTGGCAGACTTTAGGCTCAGCGCCCAGTTCTCAGTGGCGGCGCTGCTCAAGACCCCCTGTGGCAGCCCGCTGTTCGTGGCCCCCGAGATACTCCGTCGCCAGGAGTACAGTGGCCCCGCGGCAGATGTCTGGAGCCTGGGGGTGGTCCTCTATGACATGGTCACTGGGAAGCTGCCCTTCAAGGGCACTAGCCTCGGGGAGCTGCGGGCCAGGATGCTGAGCATCGTCTACCACGAGCCACACTACCTCTCCCAGCAGTGCCGGGACCTGCAGAGGAAGATGAGGACACTTGACCCCTAGAGCCACAGCAACCTGGACAGTGTCATCCAGCACCCCTGGGTGGGGCTGATGAATGGACTCTCGCTCTGCTGTGAGCAATCCCTGGGCCCGCACAAGGTCGCAATGGAAGCCATGGACTGCCTGGAGTTCCGGAAAGAGGTCATCAACAGCGTGCTGTTAGAGGGCCGGTATGACCCTCTGATGGGGATCTACCTCATGCTGCTCTCCAGGCAGTGGGCGGACGAGGAGACATCTCCCCCAAGCTCCTCAGTCCCGATGGGGCCCACTGCACTCCGATACCGGAGGACCACCAGCAGCCTAAGGTCTTGGGACCTGAGAACTTGCGGGTGGGACTGTCCCCGAAGCAGGACGCCCAGAAGCCCACTACCACCTCCGGGCCAGGCATCCCGCAGGAGGACGCCGGCGTGCAGAGGTCCATCTCTGGCTCAGGGCCCCTGCTGCCCGACACCTGGAAGCCCAGCATGGTCAGGGCCCGTGCTGCGGGAGGCCTGGGGGCCCAACACCACATTGCTGCCAGGCCCCCTGCAGGAGGAAGCTCTGCGGCCCAGCACCACTTTGCCAGGCCCCAAGATGGAGGGGGTCAGGAAAGCATTAAGAAGACATCCAGCCCAGCCCCCCAGCTCTCCAGCACCACCAAAATAACCCCACGAAGGCGCCTCCTGTTCAGCCCACTGGTGGCCCCTGCAGAGACACTGGGCCATGAAAACCATTCTCATTCCACCCTTGGAGGCTATAAGGCCAGAGCTCGTCGAATCCTTAACAGGATTTTAAAATGTTGCCTTTTCTGTCCACCCTTTGGAAGAAAACACAAGAGCAGAGTTCACCCTGCTGATGATTAGATGATGACTAGCACCTCCCTAGAATGCACTTCCCCGCTCCAGGGCAGCCACTCAGTGGCCATAGTGAAATGAGCACACCAGCTGAGGCCGAGGCCCTGGAGAGGGGTCAGGGGCTGGGCCCAGCCAGAGGGGCCTGGAGCAGCATGAGACCATAGGCGTGGAGCACAGATGACCGCAAGAATAGCAGTCCCAGGAGCAGAGCAGATGAAAGGCCGGGAGTGCCTTGTGAAGCACCTGGAGGAGAGCAGATCGGGGGAAGGGGGCAGAGGAGGGCTTGGGGCAGCTGAGCAGGTGCAGGGCCTGGGACGGGAGTGGAGCTGTGTGGGCTGAGCCTCCAGAGGCCCCAGGGCCAGAGGCTGGGACCCCAGGGCCTTGCTTCCCCATCTTAGGCTCTATCCCATGAGGGCCCTGCTGGTGGCCCCTGGACACCCAGATGGCACAGACGATGCAGGAGCTCTTTGGGCTTACTGGCACTGTCAGTGACTGACATCCACGGTAGGAAGTCCCCCTCAACTGAGCCCCTTTTCACAATGGAGCATCCAAGTTGGAGAACTGCTCACCCGCCAGCGAGTGGCGCCTCGGTAGGGCCTCCTGGTTTCCATCTGCACTTTGTCGCATCTGAATCCGTGCAGCACTCCCCGGGGGGTGTCACTAAGGTAAGAGCCTCCTCCGTGCTTGGGCTTCACTGGCTCTGCTCTTCCCATGCAGGTCCCAGAGGGCGCGAGGAGGCGGCCGCCGTGGACACACTGGTTCCCACTGCAGGGGCACCTCCAGGTGACCCGCTCTACCTGCAGGGACCTGGGGCATGGAGGCATCTGGATGCTCTTTCACCGCCTGGAGGAGACAGTCTGAAATGGATTATTTAGTTAAAATGTCTACCCCAGGACACATTAAAATGGTGTATGAAACCGACCACATTTGCTTCCCCTTTATGACTGTGCCCACATTTCCAACACATCGGACACCAGAAACCTAAATTTCCTTTAACATTCTTGTAATAAGCAGTGAAAAGTTTAGAAAATTTTGGAAAGCATTTAGAAAATTTTAGAAAAGTCAGAGGGGTCACGTGGTTATAAGACAGTGAGACAGGATTGTGAAGCAGAGCAAGCTGTGAGTATGGAATAAGGTATTTGCACTATTTTCTTTAGGTGTATGTGCATGTCTTGCACTGTGTGCAAGTGTGTGCATGTGAGTCTACATGAGTGTGGCTTCTGTGTGCTTCTATAGCTATGAAGTATTTATGAGCATTCTACCATCAGAAAAACACTCCCAGCTGTAGAGAATTGGTACGATGTCTTCAAAAATGTGGCCTCCCGGATGGCCCAGTGGGTTGAGCCCAGCACTGAGGGAAGTGCTGAGTCTCCAAAGGCCCCAATGTGGCTTGTGTCCCCGAGTCCACATCTGTAGGGGGTTTAATTCTGTTCCAGTATAACTGTAGATGCAGGTCAGTTAAAGTTTTCCCGGAGTCTTGCCATTGGTCCCTGCTCCTGGTGTGTGCCCTGCTCACCCAATATAGTCATGGATAATTCTCTAATATCTAAAATTCTATCCATCTCATTTAGATTGTTGAATTTATACATTTTTTTCAAAGAACGAGTTAATGTTCATATTGGTCTTTTAAACTGTCTTTTTCCTTTCTAATTCATTTATTTCTGCTCTGAATTTTATTATTACTTTCCTTCTACTGACTTTTAAAATTTGTTGCTCTTCCTTTTCAAGTTCCTTGAGATTAGGCACAAGTTCTTTAGTTTGGGCTCTTTCTTGTTTCTTGATGTGGGCCTGTATTGCTATAGAATTCCCTCTTGGTACTGCTTTTGAGGTGTCCCACGTATTCTGGAAGGTTGTGTCCTCACTATTATTTATCTTAAATTAAGTTTTGTTTTCTTTCTTGATTTTCTCATTAATCCAGTGACTTCTCAGTAGTGTGTTTTCAGCTCCTTGTATTAGAGACTTTGTTTTCTTTTTGTAGTTGATTTCTAATTCAATATCTTTATGGTCAGAGAAGATACTTGGTATGATTGAATCTCCCAAAATTCATTGACATTTGTTGTGTCACTCAGTATGTGGTCAATCATGAAGAATGATCCTTATACAGGACCTCCCTGGTGGCACAGGTGGTTGAGTGCCGCACGGTGAAGCTGTCTGCAGACTCTGCAGCATGGGTTCAAACCTGGCTGGCCGGTGAGAATCCCACATGGTGCAGCAGACCTCTACTGTCATGCCTGCTGCTTCCTTCAGTAGTGCATTTCGTCGGTCTGCCTGTTCTGTTCCCCGCTTTTGCTCTGGTGAATTCTCTCACCATCCCGTAATTCTGACTGTACCCAGTGCTTGTATAAAAAAAAAAAATAAAAAGAATGATCCTCGTACACTTGAGACAAATGTGTATTTGGCTTTTGTCTATGTGTGTGTGTGTGTGGGGTGCAGTTCCCTATGTATGTCTGTTAATCCCATGTGGTCTATTCCTTTGTTTAGGATAATTGTGTCCTTATATATTTTGTGTCTGTTTGTTTTGTCCATTGGTGAGTATGGGATATTAGAGTCTGCAAGGTCATATGTATTTTCTCCAGTATCTGTTTTCTGATTAGAAATTAGTTGTCTAATATATTTTGGTGCTCTTCTGTTGAGTATATATTGATGAATGTTATATCTTCCTGTTGTATTGTTTCTTTAGTCATTATTGTCCATTTTTGCCTCTTGCTACCTTTTAAAGTTGGAAGCCTATTTGATTTCATATCTTTGTCCTAGCTTTACTTAGGGTGTCATTTGCTTGTAGAATATTTTCTTTCCCTTGTCTTTCAGTCTATGTTTATCATTGGGATTTGGGTGTGTTAGCAGCAGAAGGTTGGATTCTGTTTCCAGTTCCAACTTCATACTGTATAGCTTTTATTTTGCCAGTTCAGCGCATTGACATTTGATATAGCTGTCATACTTATTTTTTGTTTGTTTTGTTTTAATTCTATTTAATTGCTGTTTCAGTTTTTGTTCCTCTCTTTCATTTATTTATTTTTATTTTTTTAAGATTTATTTATTCATGCATACAAGAACTGGGATACAGGCCAGATGTGCGGGAGGGTGAGAGGATTCACCAGAGACAGAGTGGGGAACAGAACAGGCAGATCTACTGAAATACACTGCTGAGGGGAGAGCAGGCAAGACAGGAGAGGTTTGCCGCACCATGTGGGTCTCCCTGGCTGGACAGATTGAAGCCGCACTGCAGAGGCTTTGGACTTCTTCACAGCGCTGTACTCAACCGTCTGTGCCACAGGGAGGCCCCATCTCTTTCATTTAAATACAAAAATTCTTTTTAATACTTCTTGGAGAAGGGGAGGTAAAGACTGCAAACTCCTTGAGATTGTGTTTGTCTGAGAAGGTCTTTATTTCTCTCTCTATCTTTGCAGGAGGGAGTTTTCTTCTTGGCAAATTTTATCTGGGTGTATTTTGAATATGTCACTCCATTCTCTTGTTGCCTACAGTGTTTTTCTGGAGAGTCTGGTGTTAGTCTACTCAGGGTTCCTTTATATCTGTTTCTTTTCCCTTGTCAGCTTAACTATTTTTTTCTTTATCTTGAACTCTGGTAAGTTATACTACTCTGTCTGGCTATAGGTTTCCTTTCCTCTAGTAGCTTGATTTTCTTTCATATTCCTGTATTTGCATGTTCAATTCACTCTTCAAGTTGGGGAAGTGTTATATTATTTCTTTAAATAGTTTTTCATTTCTCTGTTCTCTCTCTCCTGTTATGCCTATCATTTTGATGTTTCTATTCTTTGAATTCTCATTTTTTTTCTCTTTTAGTTCTCTTTATCTATTTTGTTCTTTCCCCATTTGCATCTGTGAACTCACTGATTCATTCTTCCATTTGGTTTGTCATTTTTCCTTGGTTTCTCCAGAATTTTTTATCTCCCCCATTGCTCTCTCTCCTTTTTGCATTTCTGTTATTTTCTTTTTAGAGTTTGAATTTTGATCTTCTGTTCATTGTGTTTCTCATGCCATTAATTTGCATTTCTAGATTTTCTTAAATATCTAAACTGTTTTTCTGAGTTTCCATTTTATTGTTCCAATTATTTAATTTTCTTATTGTACTTTTAAATTCTGTGTCTAATAGGAAGAAAAACTCTTCCATCTCCTGTGACTTGGCTCTGGATATTAGTTTTCTTTCTGTGGTGCCATTTTCCCCTGAAGACTTGCATGGCCATTTGTATTTTCCTTTCTTCCCATTATATGCTTTTGATTTGCTCTGCTGTAGTGGAACATTTGCTGTGTGAAGGTCTTCGTCTCCCACTGCTATGACATTTACTGTTTGGTGAGCATGGCAGCTGAGTCCTTGTGGGGTTTAGTTTGATGCTGGGAATTTGCTTTGAGTCTCATTGGGGCCAGGAACTGGGCATGATAGCATATGGGGCTGGGAGGCATGGGTCCTCCCCTAGGGTCAGTTGTATTCCCCAGTCCAAAGATGGAATAAAGATACTGAAAAGGCACAATATTCAGCACTAAAATGTACAGTATTCAACAACAACAGAATTACAACAACAATATTACAGACAAAAAGAAAGTATGACCCAAAGCCATGAAAAAAAGAAATGAAGAGAAATTTTCTGTGAGGAAGTGCAGACATTGTTCTTACTAGACACATACTTTAAATTAGCTATTTTAAATATTTCAAAGTCCTAAAAAATCATATCTAGAGTAAAGGGAAAGTGTGAAAGTTATATCTTACCAGAGAATATAAAGAAAGAAACATGAATTATACAATGGAAATTTTGGAGTTGAATACAATAACAGACTTGTATAAAAATACAAAAGGGAGGGTCCTCCCTGGTGTCACAAGGGGTTAAGATGCAACCTATCACGCTATCCACAGCCTCTGCTGCAGGAGTTCGATCCCTGGCCAGGTGGCTACCCACATGGTGCAGCCGACCTCTCCTGTCTCGCCCGCTGCTCCCCTCCGCAGTGTATTTCTGTCAACCTGACTGTTCTGCTCCCTACTCTGTCTCTGGTGAACCCTCTCACACTCCCACACATCTGGCCTGTACCCCGGATCTTGTATAAATAAATAAATCTTCAAAAAATTACTGAAGGGAGTCTTTTAGGTTCAAATGAAAGAACACTAGCCAATACCTTCTGTCCACATGGACTGATGGTGGGAATATGATGGTGACTACATATGAGAGGAGAAAGCCTACACTGTACAAAAATGAACAGTGATGTAAACTATATATTATTATATTATTGTGTATGTAAAATATAAATTAATTACAAAAAGAAATAAAGACCTCCAGAAAGGGATACACATAGCAGACTTAAAGGTATTATTAATGCTTATTTTCGCATTTTAAAATCAGATGATACTGACTTATGTGAACAGGTGCAAAACTGTATAAAGTTGCTTTTTGTGAGACTCTATGAAAGGGTAGAGGGGAACTATATTAGAATGAGGTTTTTGTGTACTATTGAAATTAAGTTGGTAGCAACTTCCATTACTACCAATTATATATTTATAATTACTAATTATAAATTAAGACTAATTTTAATCCCCAAATCAGTCAATAAAAATATCCAAAATATGTAATTAAAAACAAAATAATTAAAATGGTACACTGGATGGCTAATATAACATAGAAGCATGCAATAATGGACAAATGAAGAAAGAAAAAAATACATGACATATAAGATATATTTAAACACCAGATGCCAATTCTACTTTATCAGTAATATTATTGAATAAAAATGGGTTAAATGCACCAATGAAAAGAGACAAACATTTAAAATGGGTAAAACATGATGAACTACATACTGTCTACAAGGCCACACTTTAGTTGCAAACACACAAATAGGTTTCAAGTAAAAGTCAACAGTCACATCGTCTAAACAATAAATGAAAGAGCCCGAGTGGATAAATTAACACTATCAAAATATATTAAAGACAAAAAATCTTACTAAGACAACAAAGAACATTTTAGAAAAAGAAAGAATCAATGTATCAAAGATACAAAATGATTAAAAGCATAATATATCATATACCTAACAGCAGTGCCTCAAAGAACATGAAACAAAAACTGACAGAATTTGACAGAAGTTAATAATTTAACGACAACTGTTGACAACTTCAATAATATAGTAATTAATTTCTATAATGAATAGATAAAATAGAAAAATTGTGAGCAAGGAAATATAAGATTTTACAGCACTGTATGCCAACTAGACACAAAAGATAGCCTAAGACCACCCCACCAAACAAGAATAGAATATGCATTCTTTTCAAGTTCACATACAGCATTCTCTAGACTAGATCAAATGATAGGCAATATAACAAAGGTCCATAAAAGTAAAAGAACCACATTGGAATAAAAGTAGAAAACAATAAATGGAGAAGATTTGGTATTTGTGATTTAGTTTGTATAATTTATGTTATTTGTAAATTTGATCTACCATTTATGTAAATAAATGTAAATACATAACTATAAAATTTCAGGAATTCAACTTTATAACTAGACATATGCACATTTGCACACGAACAGCCCCAGCCCCAGTGCCACAACCACATCAGTTCATGCCATCTACCCTTCTCCCCTCCCCTGCCCTTTCCCCTCTGGTAACCACCATAGTTTTCATAGTCTAAGATTATTTCTGTGTCTTATGCCCATTTATTTTCTTGGTTTCTTTGCATTCCACAAATGAGCGAAACTATTCAGTAATTGTCTTTTTTTTACTTATTTCCCTTAGCATAGTCACCTCAAGTTCCATTAACATGTCTCAAAAGGCAGTGATTCATCTTTTATAATAGCTGATTAGTTTTCAACTGTGCATATAAACCATAGTTTCTTTATCTAGTTATCTGTCAATGTATATTTAGGTTGAGTCCATGATTTGGTTATTGTGAGTAATGCTGCCATGAACATAGAAGTGCATAAATATTTTCATATTAGTGTTTATATATTCTCTGGAAAAATTCATAGAAGTGGTATTTCTGGATCTTATGGTATTTATTTTTATTTTTAAGGAATCTTAAGATATGCATTTTTCATAGAGGATGTAATAATTCACATGCCCAGGAGGACTGAGGGAGTGTTCCTCTTTCTCTACAACCTTGCTGACTCTTTGTTCCAGTCTTTTGAATAGAATTCATTTTCACAGGTGTGGAGTGATACCACACTGTGGTTCAGATTTTCATTTCCCTAAAGAGTAATGAGCATTTTTTTCATATGGCATGGACCACATGTGTTCTTTGGAGAAACGATTTTTTGCTCTTTTATCCATTTTTAACTGTTGTTTAAAGTTGTTCAGTTGGATGAAATCTTTATATATTTTGAGAATTAAATTGTTTTTGGATATGTGCTGTGCAAATCTTTTCTATCAGTCACTAATTGTTCTGTGAATATTTCTTTATCTGTGCAAAGGTTTTTCAGTTTGTATCTTTAAAGATGTATTTATTTATGCATACAAGAACTGGGGTACAGGCCAGAGGTGTGGGAGGTGACAGGATTCACCAGAGACAGAGCGGGGAACAGAACAGGCAGACTGACGTAACACACTGTTGAGGGGAGTAGTGCGTGCAGCAGGAGAGGTCTGCTGTGCCATGTGGGTAGCTCCCTGGCTGGCAGGAATCAAACTCCTGCTGCAGAGGCTACGGCCAGCTTCATAGTGCTGTGCTTAACCCCTTGCGCCAGAATTAATCCACTTGTTTATTTTTGGTTTTGTTTCTGTGCCATTAGAGTGAGTCCCTGAATGCATCTCTGAGGTTGAGATCCGTGAGCACATTGCCTCTTTTATTTTATGTATTTTATGCCTTAAGTTCATGCTCATCACTTGGGAAACTGCCAGGGTTTTGGAAGATCTGTGCTACAAATGGTATACAGAACAAACATATGCTAAGTTATGCTATGAAATGTCATCTAGCAAGGAAAAGGAATGAAGTACTGATCCATACATTGTACAGCATGCATGAACCTTGAAAATAGAATAAGTGAAAGCAGCCAGTCACAAATAATACCTATTGTGTACTGCATTTACATGAATTGTCTGTAGTAGACAAATAACTCCACAGATACAGAAAACAGATGGGCGATTTTTCATGTACTAGAGAGGGAGGGACACAGGGAGGATTTGTTATTGGGTTAAGTTTCATTACCTCAGAAGTTCATGAATATGTCCTAACATTAAGTTGTGGTGACAGTTCTACAACTATGAGTTCCTAAAACCCACTGAATTGTACACTTTAAAAAGGGGAATTTTTGGTCTATGAATATAGTTGATATTTAAATTAGATGAAGATGGCCTCCCTGGTGGCATAGGCAGTTGAGTGCTGCATTGTGAATCTGTCCGCAGCCTCTGCAGTGCAGGTTCCATCCTGGCTGGCCGGCAAGGGTCCCACATGACTCAGCAGACCTCTCTTGTCTCCCCACTGCTCCCCTTAGCAGTGTATTTTGTCAGTCTTCCTGTTCTGTTCCCCGCTCTGTCTCAGGTGAATCCTCTCAGCCTCCTGTGCATCTCGCCTGTATCCCAGCTCTTGTATAAATGAAAAAAAAAAATCTTAAAAAAAAATGGAAAATAAAATAAATGAAGAGATTGCTTACTTGGGCATTTAAATTCAATTTTAAAAACCCTGTAAGGGGGCCTCCCTGGTGGCACAAGGGGTTAGATGCAACCTATGAAGCTGTCTGCAGCCACTGCAGCTCAGGTTCCATCCCTTCCAGGGAGATACCCACATGTCGTGGCAGACCTCTCCTGTCTCAGTCTAAGCTGTTCCCCTCAGTGGTGTATTTCAGTCAATCCACCTGTTCTGTTTCTCACTCTGTCTCTGATTGATCCTCTCACTGCCCACAACCCCTGCATCGCTGGCCTGTAACCCAGCTCTTGTACGCATAAATAAATAAATCTTTAAAAAAATAAAACTCTGTAAGACCACAGACGATACTGACTTGTGGTCAGATCCTGTCCTGGTAGACAATTTCTATCCTCTGGGTGACATTTATGCTTGCTGTCTGCATCTCAGGGGCAGATTACTCTTTGCCCTCCCTGGACTCTAATATGTACGAGGCAAGGCCATGTCTTCCAGGTTTTGTCTCCTGTACTGAGCACCTGCTGTGCTGGGCTTGCAGAAGGAATCATACATGTTTGTTAAGTGCATTATGTCCCATTCACTCATCTCATCTATACTGATCAGTATCAATCTAACACATGGATCATTAAGAGAGAAAAACTGACCCCAGAGTACAAGGCAGAGATGATCTGAAATCCAAAGTGCTTTGGGGAACCTCATATAAAAGCATCAGGAGTGAGTGACAGATGAAATTACAGGGACCCTTGATTCCTGGATTTGCACTACCCCACTCAAGTCTATACTACTTGTATGAGCCCTTTACAGAAATAATGGGCACTTTTTCAGTTGTTCTAAATGTACATATAAAGGCTATTTCTCTGCCCTATGCACCAGAGCGTTCTTACTTGTGTTCCTTGGCATCAAATGCTGCATGTCTGTCCTCTCTGAAAACAATTTTAACATCAGTAGGAAAGCCTTTAACTCTCTGGCTCTGGGTTTTATTTTCCTAACAATTAAGCTGTCATTTCATACTGTCCACAGTCTTCCACTTCTTTCATTTTGGACCATATCAAGTGGGGATAAATTATAAATTTGACTCACTCAAGATACTAACTGAAATCATTATTCTATTTTATCAGTGTCCAGAATGTAAACAAACAGGGCAGATTTGTTCTTCAATAAAATCAGTGTTATGCAATGGAAGGCTGTGATTGCTTAATATAATAAAACTGCAAGCAGGGTGACCATGTGGTGTCAGTCACAGAACATAATGCAGACACAAAAAGGTGAGAGTCTCACGGGTGTGTCTAGACCTAGAGAGCACAGATGTTTTGGTGGAGGGACATTCATTATCTACTGAGTGTTTGGTGTCCTGAGTCCACCTGGAGCAGGCTCTCCTTGGAAGCATGAAGTTGCCTATCAAAGTCTTGTGCTGGATGTTTCACATGCAGCCCAGCTTCCCCTTCCTCACCCCCATTCTTTTTTTTTTTTTTTTTATTGTTCATTTTATTTATTTATTTTTTTTTAAATATTAAATTTTATTTTTATATTCCCCCATACAATTGCAAACGCCCCATTCTGACCCCAATCCTTCCCCTCCCGCCCCCCACCCCCAAAAAGTGTCTCTGGTTCATAGTTTTTTGTTGATTTTGATTTTCACTTTCTTATATTCATTTTCCTGGTCCCTTATTTAAGTTTTCTAGATTCCTGCTATGAGTGAGACCATCCGGTATTTTTCTTTTTCTTTTTGGCTTATTTCGCTGAGCATGATCCCTTCCAGCGCCATCCATGTTGCTGCAAATTGCATGTGATTATCTTTTTTGAATGCTGAGTAATATTCCATGGTATATATGTACCACATCTTCTTGATCCAGTCATCTATTTTTGGGCATTTGGGTTGTTTCCAAAGCTTAGCTATTGTAAACAGTGCTGCTATAAACATAGGAGTGCAGGTGCTCTTTGGAATTGATGTTTCTGTGTCCTTTGGGTAAATACCTAGGAGTGGAATTGCTGGATCATATGGAAGCTCTATGTTTAGTAGGTCCAGAAATCTCCACACAGCTCTCCATAATGGTTGGACCAGTTTGCACTCCCACCAACAGTGCACAAGAGTTCCTTTTTCTCCACATCCTCGCCAACATTTGTTGTTGCTAGTTTTTTTAATATGTGCCATTCTCACTGGTGTGAGATGGTATCTCATGGTAGTTTTGATTTGCATTTCCCTGATTACAAGTGATGTTGAACATTTTTTCATATGTCTGTTGGCCATTTGCATTTCCTCTTCAGAGAAGTTTCTTTTTAGCTCTTCTGCCCATTTTTTGACTGGATTATTTTCTTTGTTGTTGCTGAGTCTCATCAGCTCTTTGCAGATTTTTGTGATCAGTCCTTTATCATTAGTGTTGGGTGCAAAAATGTTCTCCCAGTTGGTGGGGTTTCTCTTTGTTTTTGTTATTGTCTCTTTTGCTGTGCAGAAGCTCTTTAATTTGATGTAGTCCCAGCTGTTTATCTTTCTCTTCACTATCACTGCTTTGGGTGATGTGTCTGTAAAGATGTCTTTGATGTGCAAATCCCGTAGTGTTTCGCCTATATTTCCTTCTATGTATTTTATGGTTTCAGGTCTTATGTCTAGTTCTTTAATCCATTTTGAGTTGATTTTTGTGTATGGTGTGAGGTAGTGGTCAAGCTTCATTCTTTTGCATGTAGCGACCCAGTTTTCCCAGCACCATTTATTGAACAAACTTTCTTTGCTCCAATGCATAGTCTTTGCTCCTTTGTCAAAGATTAGTTGACCATAAATCTGTGGGTTTATTTCTGGATTTTCTATTCGATTCCATTGGTCTGTATGTCTGTTCTTGTTCCAATACCATGCAGTTTTGATGATTATGGCTTTGTAGTATAGTTTGAAGTCTGGGAGTGTGATGCCTCCATTTCCTTCTTTTTTTTTCAGTAGAGCTTTGGCTATTCGGGGTTTTTGGTGATTCCATATGAATTTCATCAATAATTGTTCTATTTCTTTGAAGAATGCCATTGAGATTTTGATTGGAATAGCATTGAATCTGTATATTGCTTTTGGTAGGATGGCCATTTTAATAATGTTTATTCTTCCAATCCATGAGCAGGGGATGTCTTTCCATTTCTTTGTGTCTTCTTCTATTTCTTTTAACAGTGTTTTATAGTTTTCTTTGTATAGGTCCTTTACCTCTTTTGTTAGATTTATTCCCAAATATTTGATTTTTTTTGTTTCGATAATAAAAGGGGTGGTTTTTTTGATTTCTTCTTCTTCAGATTTATTGTTTGTGTATAGGAAGGCTACTGACTTTTGCGTGTTGATTTTGTATCCTGCCACTTTACTGAATTGATTGATGAGTTGAATTAGTTTTTCTGTGGAGATTTTGGGGTTCTCTATGTATATTATCATATCATCTGCAAATAGTGATAGTTTGACTTCTTCTTTTCCTATTTGGATTCCTTGGATGTCTTTCTCTTGTCTTATTGCTCTGGCTAGGACTTCCAGTATTATATTGAAAAGCAGTGGTGAGAGTGGACATCCTTGTCTTGTTCCAGATCTTAATGGAATTGCTTTCAGCTTTTCACCATTGAGAATGATACTGGCTGTTGGCTTGTCATAGATGGCCTTTATGATGTTGAGGTATGTTCCTTGTATCCCAAGAATTTCAAGGGCTTTTATCATGAATGGGTGTTGCACTTTGTCAAAAGCTTTCTCAGCATCTATTGATATTATCATATGGTTTTTATATTTCTTTTTGTTGATGTGTTGGATAACGTTGATTGATTTTCGGATGTTAAACCATCCTTGTGCCCCTGGAATGAATCCAACTTGGTCGTGGTGAATTATCTTATGGATACATTGTTGGATTCTGATAGCTAAAATTTTATTGAGGATTTTTGCATCAGTGTTCATTAGGGAGATTGGCCTATAGTTTTCCTTTTTTGTGTTGTCCTTATTCGGTTTTGGTATTAGTGTAATATTGGCTTCATAGAACGTGTTTGGTATTGTCCCTTCCTTCTCAATTTTTTGGAAGAGTTTGTGAAGGATAGGCACTAATTCGTCTCTGAATGTTTGGTAGAATTCATTTGTAAATCCATCAGGTCCTGGGCTTTTGTTTTTGGGGAGGTTTTTAATTACCATTTTCAATTTGTTGCTTGTAATTGGTCTGTTTAGGTGTTCTATTTCTTCTTTATCTAGCTTTGGGTGATTGTAGAGTTGTAGGAATTTGTCCATCTCCTCTAGATTGTTGAACTTGTTTCCATATAACTGTTCATAGTAGTTACTGATTATTCTTTTGATTTCTGCTGTGTCGGTTGTGATTTCTCCTCTTTCATTTATGATTCTGTGTATTTGTGCTTTCTCCCTTTTTTCCTTTGTGAGCCTGGCTAGGGGTTTGTCTATTTTATTTATTTTTTCAGAGAACCAGCTCTTGGTTTCATTGATCTTTTGGATTGTTTTTTTAGTTTCAATTTCATTTATTTCTGCTTTGGTTTTTATTTTCTTTTCTTCTACTGGTTCTGGGGTTTTTTTGTTGTTCTTTTTCTAGATCTTTGAGCTTCGAGATTAGGTTGTTTCTTTGAGTTCTTTCTTGTTTTTTGATGTGAGCTTCTATTGCTATATATTTTCCTCTTATTACTGCTTTTGCTGCATCCCATACATTTAGGATATTGGTGTCCTCCTTGTCATTCAATTCAAAGAATTTTTTAATTTCTTCTTTGATCTCCTCATTAGTCCAGTGGTCTTCCAGTAGTGTGGCTTTTAATCTCCATGAGGTAGGATAGTACCTTGCCTTCTTTTTATGATTTATTTCTAGTTTGATGCCTTCGTGGTCAGAAAAGATGGTTGGTATGATTTCAATCTTGGTGTATCTGTTGATGTTTGTCTTGTGGCCCAGTATGTGATCGATCCTGGAGAATGATCCGTGTGCGCTTGAGAAAAATGTGTACTCCGTTTTTTTTGGGTTAGTGTTCTATAGATGTCTGTTAAGCCCAAATGCTCTAGGTCCTT